>NW_013666329.1:338602-365137 GCF_000517525.1 Limulus polyphemus | reverse complement strand
TATGTAAACATCTAAGGAATATGGGAAAACTCCATAAAGAAGGTGTTTGGGTGCCTCATGAACTCTCCAATGATCATCGTTTCCAATGTGTGAACATTGCTTCGTCTGTTCTGGCGCGTAATACGCATGAACCATTTTTGGACAAAATTGTCACCAGTGATGAAAAATGGATTCTCTATGCGAATATTAAACACCAAAAACAATGGCTCAGTCCTAGACAAAATCCACTTCCGACCCTAAAACCTGGACTCCATCCGCAGAAAGTGATGCTTTGCATTTGGTGGGACATCAAATGAGTAATTCATTTTGAACTCCTCAATCCACAGCGAACTATCAATGCAAAGATCTGTAGTCAGCAACTGGTACGTTTAAATCAAACCCTTCATCAGAAACGTCCTTCACTTGTCAATCGGAAAGGTATTCTTCTCCATGACAATGCATGTCCACATTTGGCATGTTTGATGCAACACAAGATTATGGAATTGACTTGGAAGTTCTCCCCCACCCACATATTCTCCAGGTATGGCACCATCAGATTACCATCTTTTTTGTTCATTGCAACACCATCTTAATGGGAAAACATATGCAAATGTGGAAAGTGTTAAAGAGGACATCGACGTGTTTTTTGCTTTAAAGCCAAGTGATTTCTTTAATCAGAGCATTAACAACCTGACTGTAAGATGGAAAACCATAATCAATAAGAACGGAGACTATTTCATTTACTAAATGTTTTGTTTGATATACAAGTTGTTTGGGTTTTTTCGTCTAAAAGAAAGTGACATTAATTTCTTGACAACCTAATAATTTCAATTTCTTGAAACATTACATTAGATTTACACTTTTACCTTAAAGAATAAACAACTTAAACAAATCCTAATCAAGGAATACTAGTGTGAGATTATGTTTTTATCAATCATCATATATTATTCCAATCAACAATGTTTATGTATTTCAGGTAATCCATAAAGAATGCCAGCATATGAACTAGGTAAATCACCAAAGTCTCTGTTACCAAAATTTATAACATGGGCATCAATGTAGGTCCATATGATGTCTAGACTAACTAATCAATAATGTTTATATCACTTATAAATAAACTAAAAAGTTTACAGACTATAAACTGCCAAGACAATTATGTATAGATACACTTTAACTTTATCAATGGAAAATACAAGAAACTGGCATACACATACTAGTTTTATATTTAACTTTCTAGATAGCCTGTTGTGTTTATTAACAATATTAAACACACATATTAAATTTAACAATGAAAAACACATAACTGGTGCACGCATCAGTCTTTGTAATTCATCGACAGTTGGCCCACTGTATTTACTAATATATCACTTCAAAATTATTAACATGTACTAGGAGAAGGAGGATAAACAGAGCTGAATCTTGAATAATGAAAAGTTTAAGGCTTGGCCAAGGTATGAGATAACAAAAACCAAAAGTAATTTCACTTCTGGTATATTCTTTTTTTTTTCTTGTTTATCACCAGTGGATTTCAAATACAGCAAATTTTTTTAAGCCTAATTACAACAGAGAGAGAGGAGAGAGGAGTTATGGTGTCATGATCTCAGTTCAACATATAAGAGAAACAGGTTGAGAAAGTCAAAACTGCAGTGGTATAAATATATATATAAAACGAAAAAAAAAAAGTCTACCAATACTGCAATTAAAAAAACATGTATTGTGTCATGCCTGCTATATACAAGTGAATAACAACTTAAAAATTATACAAACCAAAGAATGACGTACAGAATACTCTGTATTCCACTTACAATTTTGGCAAACTTTTTTTCTATACATGTACATATGTCACGTGTACCATAAAACAGTAGATAAACAATAATCCCCTTTTTTACATTATAAAATCAAAGTACTAGTTAATTCATTTTGCTGGTGAAATAAATGTTGTCTTTACTGTATTAATTCTTACAAAATGTACAACTGTAGTGACAGTAAAAATCAACAACTTACAGTTACAGTTTATGTACTCACAAATATGTATATATAACAATTATTTATAAAAATAACGTTTTTATATACTAACATTACAGTAAGAGTAAATGAATACTTTTAATGAGATATAAAAACAGCAAAACACTTACTACAGGTACAGACTTCAGAGACATTAACTGGCAAATCAAATTTACATTATTTGTTTGCCTCTTTATATTCTGGATGGATGGGGTATTCAAACTATCAGTGCAAAGGACTACAATATTCTCCTCTTAAACTTTCCTTGTTATACATCTACTTAAATTATAAACCTTTACTTATTCAAGGGCAACACCAGACCAGAGGCATTGCCCAGACAAATCCTGCACTGTCACCTACATTTAAAAATATGACCAGGCTCCATCTAGTGTGTGAACTTAGTACTGCAGTTCTTATTAAAAAAATATTACATGCATCTCCATGAATGGTAATAACACAACAATGAGGAGGGGAAGGGTGATACTCCTAATGTAATTGCAATAATTAAAGATAAAAAAAAATGAATTGCAACATAGCACTTAAAACACTGAATGCTATTTTGGATGTTACATTATATCTCTATACAAATCTCTATTTAGGTCTCAATTGGGTGACTTTGAATACTGCGTAAAGTTTGGTCTCCTCATCTACGAAAAGATATTAACTTACCAGAAAGGGTTTAGAGGCAGGCTACTTGGACTAAGATGATCCTGAAGAAAGAAGGATTATCACAGAGGAAGGTGTTATGATTTCTTAACTTATATTTTGACGGAAAAAACTAGGTTCTAGAAATTAGTTACAGATAACATAAGCTTAAGAATATTTCTTTTATTTTTACATAATTAAGACTGATTACTTACTAATCGAGAGACATTGGAAATATTTCTTCATATTACAAGACAAATACATTAATCTGCTGTAAAGGTTACCTCAGCAATGTCTAGATTAACTAATTAACTAGAGATATTGCAAGAAGTTAAAATAGGTGCATTTGTCTCTAATGTAGTACAGAACAAATACAGGATACATGATTTAGGCTTCAACATTTTTAGGGTTTTAGAAAGGTTAACTGTTTAAACATCTTAATTTTCTGGCCTGAATATGTTGGTAAGAGTGACCTGAGAATCTTTGAACTGTATTCCTGAAAACTAATAAAATGAAAGGACAGAAGTTTAAGGTTTAGAAAAAACAGACTAGGTTCCAGTTAAAACACTTTCTTTATCTAACATGAAGGCCAAATGAACCATTGTTGTCTTTATATCACAGAGTTATGCCAAATGTTTTACAACCTTCTGAAACCTAGACCAAGATTTGTCCTAAACTCAATTGTTTTTAAACTGTACAATTGTATACATATATCCCCTGATATTGTTTTATGTTCATAATATTTATTTTCGTTAGATTTGATTAACAGACATACAGTTATGAAAAGTTACATTTCGATAGACTACTGTTTGGTTTCAACTGCCTACTGATAGAGATGATCAGTATAAATTGAATAGACTTCTACTATGTTGTTCATTCTTAAAACTTATCATCATAGGCTATATACTTAAAAATGCATTCAATTTACAGAACATGTAATAATATTCTAGTTACAAGTAGTAATACATTAAATAATAAAAACAAAGCTAAACCACAAATTATTTCCTATATAAAAACTTTAACTAAAAATGAATAACTCCTCTACAATATTTACATGGTACAACTATTTTTATGATGGGCCCAATACATACCAATAAAAACTATGTAATTATATAACTGAAAACAAAATAATATGACATTGACAGGATGATAGTACAAATACAATAATGTA
This sequence comes from Limulus polyphemus, assembly GCF_000517525.1. Classification (NCBI taxonomy): domain Eukaryota; kingdom Metazoa; phylum Arthropoda; class Merostomata; order Xiphosura; family Limulidae; genus Limulus; species Limulus polyphemus. The sequence continues at coordinate 361,338 of NW_013666329.1, read as the reverse complement.
TGTAGCCTTAGTTGTTAACTTTAAAAATTAGATGAATATATTCACAGATTAATTTTATTTTCAATACCACTCATCATGATAAACTAAAATGTAAAACAGAAATTCAACGAATGTTATATTTTGATCTAGTTTTACATAACAAAGCTAGTATATTACAGGTGTTTTAAAAAAAAATACCAAACAACTCAATGTTAAAAAGGTACGTAAAGAAAATATAACATACCAAAATTCCCGAGTACCTAATACGAAAACACTATTTAAAAACAGTTATCATTTACTAATTCTCTTGACTGCCACTAGTTTATATGATTTCAAAAGGGCTGTCAATCCAATCTCAGAAACGTTGATCCATGTTCTTGAACTCTAAAGAATGTTCAAGTTCAATAACCTTTTTTCAAGACCATTCCAACAGGAACTGATGAAATATGACCTAATTTACGTTATTTTTGGCTATCTGCCCGGTGCTACTGTTCGTGCAAATCCTTAGATTCCTTTCAATTAAGGATGTGAATTTGATGAAAAGAATCCATTTTGTGCCTAATATTAATGAAGTTTGAAGATGGCTTGAAATTTTAAATGGGTAACAAAGATAACTATTATAAGTTTATCATGTTAATAAATATACAACGTTTCGACAAGATTTTGTAATCATTAGGTACGTTATTTACTACGTTAAACTTCTAATAGTTTTCTTGGTTACTCATTCAACTTCAAGCCGTTTCGAAACTTTATATGGTAATGAATATTATATGTAAATTATGATTCAAAATATGGTCAAAACACATTTTGTCTCAGTTTCAAACTTTCAGTAGTATTTGTGTATAAATACTGATCTATGTTTTAACACATATTACTACTTTGAAATGTTTTAAAATCAAGATATAAATTATAAGAGTATTACATATATATATATATACGACTAATGCAAATAAAACGTAAAACATTAATAAAATTGAACGACTATAACTCATGCTTAGCTTCCAACAATAAATAAAAAATTCAACTTCCAAAACTGCAGTTCATCTTCATTGTCACTAGTAAGTGTCGATTTCTTTCTTTTTGTGTGTTTGCCAATGTAAGCCCAACGGCGGAAGTTTTACCCAAATTTAGATAGTTACAAAGGTATTTCTTACAAACAAAACCATGTAGAATAGCAAATACATGTTAATATAATTGCAAATAATACTACTACTTTATACACACTGTCGTAATAATATCAAATAAATAAGTTTACTTGAAACGTACCACATCTCCGTTCTTCACATCTACCAAGGTGATTACCCCTTTGGCAACTATCGAAAAAGTCTACCGTTAGGTGTCACTTTTCAAATGTATGTTTTAGAACGTATATTTTTTGTAATAGTTTTACGAACTTTTTAACCTAAATATTACAATTTATTAAACAGTCATATGTAAATAATATTTATCAGTGATGAGTTGTCATTCATCTCGCAACATTCAAGTTTAAAGATATACACAGATATTTATACTTGTTTGTTCATTAAGCCCAAAGCTTCACATTGGGCTATATGTATATGTTGTCCCATCACGGATGTCAAAACCAGACTTTTAGTGTTATAATATGCGAACTCCAATAAAATCTTGCAATAACAAATTACTTAGCAGGTTAATAAGTAAGAACGTTTATAATGAATATATGGCTGTTATATATTAGACTAATTTCACGAAAGTACGATTACGAAAAATATCATATTTGAAGTATGGCGAGTATACATAGTGTTTCCTGTCTATTTAGTTTAGTATATGATGAGTCTTCCCTGTTCGCATACAATTTTCAAAATATTTCAAGCTGTTTGTGGTTTTAACAGTAAAATGTTGATCATGGTATGTAGTAGATTACTTCCTCATAGTTTTTTTATTGTTCTAGGTCATTCTTTTTTTTGTGTCGCATGCACTTTCTCGCCGAAAAGATGACAGTATAGTAAAGGAAGGCAGTGGTTATTTACCATCTCGAGGGCGTGTCATTTTGTATTGGAATGACCAATAGTGACGTAGTTAGCGCTTGCGTTGTACTTTTGTTATGGCATGCATTGATGTGCTCCCTCAGTCTGGAAAGGATTACATAATTCAGATTATCTGCAGGTTTAGAGTCAGATATCCAGTACAAGAGCTGCCCATTGTCCAAAGAAGTCACTGCTTTTATTTGTCTTTGAACATTGTTCAATTGTTTTGGTCAAACTCACTCAGATATTTGTGTATAGAAGCTCATTATGCTATTAAAAAAATAAATGAGTAAACAATGATTTAAAAGTATAATTTTTTTTGGGGGGGGGGAAGAGGACATACATGCTTCGACAGAACATTAGTTTGCACATTAAATTTGAAATATCCTCTTTCATTGGTGATTTCCAATTGAAATGTTTGGCTTAACAACATTTAATAACTTTAGCCAATGCAAGCCTTTGTAAGTAATGGAGCTTTTTTTTTCAGGATAATTTATGGCTAGTTTTGTTTTTATTTATTCAAGCTTATGTAGAAGTGGAATACGTTATATTAAAACCATTTTGTTGCCTCACCACGTCATTTGTATTGTCATGCTCGAACTGATAACCATGCAGCACAGTTACCATAGCAAAACAACGCTGTCGTCTGGCGGCCATGCACAAAATCCGTAACTACACACCGCAGGCTGTCCATAATACATCTAATGTACGAGGACTAGTTTTTCAGCACTTGTTTCAAGTCTGATCACACAGAAATCCATGTGTGCTGCTTTGACTTATATATTTTCCTATGGAATAGCATGAATGCCTGTGTCCTCTCCAACTGTTCAACGTACGCAATAATTAAATGGATATGTTGTTAAAACAAATTGTGGTTTTCCAAGTGACGATCCTTCTTGATTGTTTCATACCATTACATGGAAAATGTAAACAGCTTTTGCGGTCGTAAAATTAAGAGATTTAAATTTGTGACAGGCAAACCCTCTTTTTTTTTTTATAACGAATTATTTCTATGAGGTCTTCACATTCAAACTTTCTTGTAGGTATGATTTTGTGTAACAAAAAAAAAGTAATATTTGTCTGTTTTAAAATATGAAAGGGCTGTAAAAATAGTCCCTTTTTCCTCATTCCATTATCAAATCTAGGTAAAAAAATTGGACATTATTTATAAACAGGCCATTGAGAAAACACCTTTAAGTTAAAACCAATAAATTTCAACCAGAACAGCACCTTATTCAGCACATAGGATAAGTGACCAGACTATTCACTTCAAGCCTCCATCTTGTATTGAAATTGGGTTTGTTTGAAGTTAAGCACAAAGCTACACAATGGGCTACCTGTGCTCTGCTCACTACGGGTATCAAAACCCGATTTTTAGTGTTGTAAGTACGCAGACATACTGCTGTGCCACTGGGGAACATGAAATTGGGACAACTTCCAACATTAATATAAAAAACATGGCAAGTTTAACACAACTTTTTTATTTAACTTACCTGCTTTTACTGTACATCTTTACAGGGTTTGCCCTTTTATATAACTAAGCTTTTTTTGTATGTATGTATGTATGTATGTATATATATATATCACCTTTATATAAATTATGCCTTTATTATACTTGTTTTGGGAAATTTAATTTCTTTTATCAAATATCACTACTTTTTATGCTCATTCTTTACAATTTAGAACAAGATTGCTAACAGATGCAGCTCTTCGACTACTATGCTATTCCCTTATTTCATAGTTTCTAAATGCCTCTAGGCACTTAAGCTATCAGTTTTAATCAAATGATTGTGGAGAGCAATTCACCATTAAAATAATACATGTGCTACAGTTGTCAAACTATAATTCACATTAATAATTACTAGTGGAACTTTGTTTTGTACAGGTCCTTTTTTTACTAGACATTTGCTTTTTGAACAAGATGAATTTTACTACTTTTTAATGTTTATTTCTCTTTATTTCAAACATACATGCAGCTACTGTGATATACTTTTGTAAAGATCTGTTTAGAAACAAGTGGCATCCCAGCATTTGGTACAGCTGTGGTCCTACACCGTTACTCTAGTTACCTTTCGAACTTAATTGTATTTACTACTATAGTTCAATACGATACAAGTATATTTACAATTACGTACACAAAAACCAGTAAAATACATTGAAAACTTATATTAATGAGGGCTTTTTATTGATTCACAAACTCTTGATTACACAAAAATGGAAAATAAAAACCAGAATCCTTGACAGTTCAGGTAGATAATTATGCATTTCTACTAAAAAATGACATCTAATATGTAATTAAATTAAAATAAGCAATTAATTTTACATTCACCCACTGGTCCTTGATTTTATATCATATAGACAAAAGCATTATAAAACTAAAACACAGTATCTACAAGAACACAAAACATATATGTAAAGTGAGACATTAATTATCTATTGTGCCTTGTCATTTTTTCAAATATCTGGCCTTAAAAAGCTCCATCAGACCCTTCAGATAAGATATTTCATTACTCAGCTGTTGTACCTTTTCTTTTAGTTCTTGGTTTTGCTTCTTTAAAGAAGCTTCCTCATCTACCAAAACCATAGACTCAGCCCGTTTCTTCTCGCGGTACCTCGTTGCAGCTTCTTTGTTTTGTCGCTTTTTACGCTCTTTTCGCTTATCTGAAAAAGTCCCTTTAACAACAGAACCAGTAACTGATTTTATACGAGAGCTTGGCTTCTCAAGGGCAGAGGGTGCAGTGCCATATGGTGTAATTCTGGACTGTTTGACTTCAATGTCTCCTGAAAGTTCATTTTCTAATTCTACAAAGTCTGAATTACTAACTGGAGAAGCATCAGAATTGACTGACGTTTCTAAAGAATATTTTAAATCAAATGGTAAATCTGTTGAACTGGATATTATGGACTCCAAAATGCTAAAAGCCTCATCTTCACTACTAATTTGAAAACTAGCGAAAGAGTTTTTGGTGTTATTTGAAACTTCACATGATGAATCAGATGAATTTTCAACTACTGGTGAAGTGTCACCATTGTTACTGACAGAACCCAAGACTGAAGATATGTCTGGTACTTTTCCAACAGGTGATTCTGGTGGAGTGCAGGTATTCACAGACAAACCAATAATTCCTTCAGAATATAGATTTGCTGAACCAGTTATAGTGTCTGAAGAATTAATACTCTTTGTGGAATTAAAGGATTCAATGACATCATCAGAAGAGTTGAGGTTTGAGTTAACAATCTCTGTTTTATCCACCAAGGATGTAAAGAGGGCAAAAGGGTCCCCATTCTTCACCAAAGGATCATCCAGGGGATCAAATTGCAGCTCCAGACATTCCAGGACGGACATGTCCATGTTTTTATCCATCCAATCTTGCAGATCTAAAAAACAAAAAGTTTTTGTGTAAATCCAATTAGATGAAGTAATTTATGTAACTAAATGGGAAATTAAAAAAAATAAAAGATTTTCTTTCTCATAAATTACAAAAATTATATGAATACCTATTTTATTACCTAAATATGAGTTAAAATATAGCATGTTAACTGGCAGTAGTACAAAATATAATCAATATTTTACATCACAGAAAAGCAATATACTACTTAAATTTTGACTTTGTTTTTTAAAGCCTCATTCTAACATACAAAAATCAATTTATTGCAACAATATTATAAATGTTTACGTAATTAGAGTACTAAATATGTTCATTTACTACTTAGTTTGTATGTAAACTTATTATTCTTGGCTACACAATATCTTGTGGAGCATTTGAAGATGTAAGCTAGATTCCTGAATAGAAAAATTGGCATTTACCTTTCTAAAAACAATTTAATAAATGAAAACTGACAACTCTCAATATATTTTTCAGACTTTCTGGTTAACACCATGTGATAACTCAGCAATTGTACATTACCAGATTATGTAATTGAAAGGCCATTGTTAACAGTCAAAAAATAGACTTGCTAAACATTTCTTTTCTTAAACTTATCATCACCACCATTTCCTTTCCCCATGAAGGTAAGATATATAAAATAAGAATGTTACAAGTTAAAACTTATTATTTATTGATAGTTTAGATGAGTAGCTTTGACACTTGGCCAGAGCTGAGTATTACCTGGTACCCATGAATACCTAATATTTAGTGCTTATTTATATATATATATATATAAAATGAATAATAATAATAATAATGCCACATGTATGGTATTTTCATGTAAGAGGATGTATTATAATCCATTGCTATTCATTTACAAAGCTACCATTCAGCAAGCATGTGATATTTTGTTGCAACAGTCACATTAAATTTTGTTTTATGTTTTGATAATTTCAGATGTAGCAATCATTCAGTTTCAAAAAGGGCTTTCATTTTCACTAAATTTATTATGCATTTGGAGTGTTACATGTGCATACACACCATTATCATCCACATTTTGTTCCTCTGTAATAATCTCAGGATAAGACTGTTGGTTATTTGTAGGAACTGAAACAGTGGATTTGTTGAAATCTGAATCTACTTCTTTCAGGAGAACATCACTATCACTGAAGTCAGACTCTTCTACATTTATCATAGCATCGGGGAACAGAGCTTGCTCCAAGCTCCATACCCCTGCTGTCTCTGAAAAACTGAACTTTTCCATAACTGCCTTGGTTTTGAATTGATATCTGTTGATCTAGCTGTTTCTCTGCCGAAACAGGTGTGAAGGAAGCAAAAACCCTTGAAACCTAAAAAAACAACAAACAAATAGGAATTTACATCAAAAATAGAAACATTAACACAAATACAAAAACCTTAAATTAATTAATGATTATGGGGCTTATGTCGAAGGTTTAGCACGTGAGTAGTAATAGAACAATAAATTCTGTTTATGCTCAAGAAGATTGTTTTATAACTACACAAACACAATACATCACTTACAAAGTTGCTAAATTAATCACACATAAAAATGCAAAAAGAAAATACTACATTTTCAACTCAGTATTATAGCTGACAATAAAAATTCAAATAATCTAAGAGGTTAATATAACCACATCATGTTTATAAACCAATAAGATGCACAATGTAGTTTAGTCCCAGAGAATAATTTTAAAATGGTACTTTTGACTTGAAAGACTGTTTTTGAGATGTATTCTATGAACATTACTAGTAAAACTCATGTTAAAAACTCATTTTGTCTTAAAGAAAAACCCCCCACTTAGAACAATGTTTGATCTTGATTACTCACAAATACATACCACATATTAGACCAACAACACACAATTCTAACTAGAAACCTTGGTTCAACAACAAATGCACAAATTTATTGCCGGTTAATCAGGAATATTGGCTATCTAATCTAATAAAACATTACTTGTAGTTCCTGCTCTAAAGTGCGAGTAAAACTTTGAAATTTATCTTGTTAATGGAAAAAACATTAGTCAGATTTTTTGCCATACTTCTGCTATGTCAATGCTCTGCTGCAGGGTTCAAAGCCTCCTCATTATGATCCACAGAAGCCCCAGTGTACCAATCAAGCTCCTGGGCCACTATCATAAAAGGGTGTCTATACACACACAAAACAAAATCCCCAAAAAACTTGTGTAAGGTACCCAGTGTCAAGATTTATACTATAGCTCATCAGTTGATGTTATGAACCTACTCTTAAAACTCCAATCATGTCTGAATGACCTTCTGGGCATTTTGGCAGGAGGGGACTACCTTAAATAGATAAGGACTCCTGAAAATATTGATGCATCAACACTATCAGTTCCATTAATAATCTTTCATATCTCAATTGGATCCAAACCAACTCTTCATTTTTTCAAGAGCACAATTTCAGAGATCTTAACCTATCCTAGTATGATAACCTTTCCCTCCCAGGTATCATATAGTAGCCTTTATCCAAATCCTTCCGATCAATTTTGTGCCTTTCCTAAGGTAAGGCACCCAAGTCTGAACACAATACTCCAAATGTGGTCCAACCAGTGATTTGTAAAATGAAATTATGTTGGAAATTTTTTTAAATATGAAGAGTATATATGGGCATCCGTAGAAGAAAATGTTATTTTAATCATTTATTTTAAAAATGTATTAGAAAATAATACTATTTAAATATAAATGAAGAAATTATGTTTACATAAGTCAGCCAGAGCATTGCATTCAAACTTCAAGGCAAATGACCTGTGCTCTGCAATGGCTAGCCCCCACCTGGAATAAATTCTGAGGACGTTCATATAAAAAAACAGCATGTTGAATAGTAGGGTGAAGATGTAAGTTCTATACCATTTGTAGGATTACAGCAAAATATAGTTATAATTAACAAAATTTATTTATGTATGTCTGAAAATCTTGAGTTTTTACACTGCAGAGTTAAATTTCAGAATGTATTCCAGTCCTACGCTTACAGTGACATTTATTTGTGTTATGCATGTGCAGAAACATGTTTTATAAAGTAAAGTATGGTCAAGTTGCATTATTATCAAAGAAAACCACAAGATATTGATTGCAATTATTTTTATATTTTGTAAGAAATTTATAAGTAATCATTTACAGTTACTTGATAGCTCAAAATGGTTGAAATAAACTAACTACTAACTATGAAGCAAATATTTGGGACCCGGTCTTTGCTATACATTTTATCAATGCTGAAGGACAGTGATAATACTTCCACCTCTCAGATACCTGGTCAGTATCTATGGTGTGTTTTTGCACCACAAAATGTTTAAATAATAATTTTATTTTGAAGTAAAATAAACTTGGCATATAGTTGACCATTATCACATATTAATGGTGAAAATTATAGCAATGCTAGAGAATGTTTTACAATTGAATATAGGTCATTTGCATAACAAATTAGAGTTCCCCTAAATACGTGTTAATGGTGTACTTTTTGTTTTTCTGTTACACGTCTTGACACCATAATCAATATATTTTCTTAATGCTGCTCTCTTGACACAATAAGCAAAACATTTTCTTAATGCTGCTTTAAATGAAGGAGTGTAAGTTACTATTAGTATTATTTATCTCTCTCTCTCTACGTGCCATATCCAAACAGGACCATGGTCTTTCACAGATCTCTTCTCCTTGGGCACAAAGTATTTCCAATGTTGATACATTTATCATTTAGATAGGCTGTTAATATAAGTCAACCTCTGTCTTCCATGGTCTATCCTTCCTTCAGTCTTTCCAGTTACAATTAGACTTTCAGTTTCTTCTTTCCTCATAATGTGTCCGAGAAACTCCAACTATCTCTTTCTAATGTTAGTCAACAGCTTCCTCCTGCAACCTGCTCTTGACAGAATATCTTCATTTGAGGTGTTACATGTCCAGTGTACCTTCAAGATGTGCTTAAGAACCACAACTCAATTGCTTCAATTCTCTTTTCCATATTTGGCAATCCAACATTCTGATGCATACATCAGAAATGATAGAACACAGCAATCCATAACTCTTTTGTTTTTAACTGTTAAGTATTATGTACAGGGAGACTTAACGAATAGTCTAAATATTGGAAGGCTCTTACCTTATACATTGTTTTAATAAATCCATTGACTACAAAGATGTCCAAAACAAACTGACATGGTTTATTTGCTTGGGTTAATCTGAGTGTGTCATGTGGTTATTAAGAGCTGTCTTTCAAAACATTTTGTTCTAACTACAAATTCTAGTTTAACAGTTTATTTAATACTGGGATAACTTCATTATTCTGTATTAATTCAGCTGATAGTTTAGTATTTATGTTCAGCTAACTCCACCTACTGTTCTGGAACCAGCAGGACCAAACTTTGTAGGTGGAGTTGGAGTTAGCTGGGTTAAATGTGCAACATTGTGTCATTTGAATACAATATTGAGCATGCATAATTCAAAATTTTGACCATATTTGTAATAGTTAGAATGAACAGTGTCTTAGACTGGAATATTTAAATTCAAAAATTCTTTTTATTAAAAATAAATTTACTTTTTGGTGCTTAAACATACCTAGCCTTTTATGTAAGTATAAAGAGTTAAAACATGGACATTTTATACATATAATTTAAGGACAACGGGGAACTTGTTGGTCCATCCACTAAACTAAAACTTTACAAATAAATGCTCAAACTAACCACTAACATTCACATTTTATCAAGCCTTCTTCTAAACCCCCTCAAAATAATTGCATTTACAAACTGAAGGCAACCCATTCTAGAAGATAACCAACCACCCAATTAGAAAAATAAAGCTGTTTTAGCTGAAGATGTCTTCTACCCTACCAAAATGCATATTTCTGTCCCACAGTTATACTGGTAAGTAGTAAAAGATTTTTTAAATGTTCCATCCCAAAATATTACCATTACTACATGGCCAACTCGGTTATAAACTTTATGAATGTTTTGTGCACAGAGATGTCTCTGCACCATTTATGGTGGTGTCATAATTAGGAAAGTGATTTTGGATGGAACCCATGGGTAGTCGGAGATGATAATATTTTCACCCACTCTCCCATGCTACTGTGTAGTATGTAATCATGGTGGTTGAGATTTATATATATATTATACTGTAATAAAGAAATTGGTACTGAACTGATATATACTTGTAGCGTTACATAGCATTACACTGTTATATCTTCTGCATTTTTCAGAAAGTACCAAAATATTTTAAGATGCATGTTTTGGTTCTTTATAGTTACATAAAGAGCTCCTGCATGTTTTTATATTCGCCACTTACACCAAATATTAAGATATTTAGCGTACATGATTGGTCGCTTAACATATATTAATAATTTTCAAAGAGAGCCTTGTCACAACCTGAAATATTTTATGATAATTTGTTTTAAAATTTTATCTTTTAAGTATGATGAGGATACATTGGCGCTTTAGAGAAAAATTACAACAAAGGTCATGGTAAATGATGGGATAGAATAACAGTACTAGCAGTATATAGTGCTCATACTACTACTAAACTAATAATATGCGAGTTTTTACACCATGTAAGATTCATGTAATTTGGAGGTGGTTGTACGTTTATTTTCGAAAGAATCTCACTCAGTTTTCATGATTGGAGAAAAACATATCACGGTGTAAACAGTTCTGTGAATACTAACTTACAGTTCTATTGGCAAAATTAGATTAACAATCATATGGAATAATGTTAAGCCTAACTTACTACTTTAATTTTAACCTTTCTTGTTAACATACACTGTTAGTGTTAGGGTTAAGACTACAAAATATTAATACAATAAAATAAACTTTTTCATATTAAAAAAAAAGAAAAACTTTACTTACGCCATTCTGAATGTATTTTCTACCGCACCGAAGGTGCTAGCCTCTCTTTTGAGTGCTAAACCATTTTAAAAAGCGATATTCTAAATTCTGTGTGGAAATTCGTAATCCTTTTCGTCGACATGAGAGAGAGGAATGTAGGTGACGTAGCAGTTAATCGGCGATTGGGAAATCTGAGGTTATTATTCTACGTACAAATATATTACTCCGACTGCAAGACATTTTATCAAAATGCATGACCTGAAAAAAGAAATTACATTTAGAATATCATTTATACAGACAAATATTTGGGAAAAATAATTGAGACTTCCATTGCATATATTTCACTTTATAAATATTTCTGTTGAATTATATTTCATCGCGTGTGTTTAAGTTCGTTAGTTTCCCGAGGTCGATTGCATCAGCTACGTTTGCAATGACGTTTAAGGCATGTCTTGGCTGTTATTTTGGAAAGGTGAACTTCTTTATGTGTGTCACAGTTTTTTTTTTCTTTTCTTGAATATACATATATAATATATTAGTTTTCAACCAGTGACTTATGTTTAGATATTTATAAAAGAGTAAATTAGTAAAAATCATAAGTTACTTTATTTGATAAAAATACGATTAACTTTATGTATTTTCGTTATGACGTCTCATGTCAATAACCTCTTTATTTCTTAAAACTGTGAGATAAGTAGTTCTCGAAATGCCTTATGGTAGTTCTTCAACTATTTTTTCTCGTGATAGATTTATTCGTTCTAAATCAAAGTTTAAAACAAAGTATTTAAAAGATACTGCCTTTTTTAGCAATAAAACATATGATTTGAAAATAAAAACAAAAATGCAACATGTAATTGAAGGGAAAGTGAGTAATTTTTACTCTATGTTAGATTATTAGACCTTTCCCTTTATATGGAGGGCTGAATACGTTACATAAAAACGACTTTGAACATGTAAATAAGGAAGTAATGTGACAAACCCAGCCAATATAAATTCGCGGTATCAGAATTACATTTTGATATTGTTCGGTGTTTAGTAAGGTACCTTAGTTTTATGCCACCGAAAGTCAGCCTTCTCTGACACAAAATATTCTTACACTCATATCATAAAATGTGTTTAGATCGGAAATTTAGAACTTCTAAGACGTGGATAGCCTTTGTACAATGGAATTGCAAAATAAAGAAATAGTGATCAAATTGAAATATCAGGATCATCAGAAAGAGATCTGAAACAAGTCGAATCCAATCCGTAGTACGCGGCTTGTAATAGCTGAAAATCCCCGAACACAAAATGTCAGCTTTGTGTCTCAGACAACAATACCATTACAATCAAGAAGGATTCCCGTCTTTAAAAGTAACAAAAACGCTTCCACGAAACATCTGTTCAACTGTTGCATACCTCAACCACCTGAAGAATGAAACTGGTATTCGTGCTATTCCATACGGGAGCTAAAAAACGATCGTCCTTGTACACTAGATGGATTATGGCAAGCAAGCAAGGAGAAGTGGTATACTTTGGACATGACATCCATACGACGGAGTCCTTTACAATGGATACTAAGCTGCACGGTCATAAGGTCATATAGGACATCGGTCAGTGGTTAGTTTAAGGTCTTACAATGCTAAAATACTGGGTTTGGTTCCCCTTGATAGACGGAGCGCAAATAGCCGATTATGTAACTTTGCGCTAAAACAAACAAATACATTTAATAACCAAAATTGTACAACTTATTAACCTCTTTATCATCAGATTGTATTATGATGTTTGTAAGTACCTCTATGTTATATATATATATATATTTAAGTACTCTATCTTGAACGTTTGCTGGTTTGCCTCTTGCTCAAAATTAAGACTATTTGTTATTAATTATAATTATTATTGTAAAAGTTAAGCAGCTTTGCTAACTTAAAAACAGTGCATAATATTTAATCAATAATTAACTCAAAATATTTATTTTTTAGTTCACAGTCTAATTCAGGGTATTTGTCAGTCATGCTTAACTACCGTTTTTACTTACTGTAATGGCAGTAATATTTATGATTATTGCTCAATCTGTAGCGTTTTTACAAACGTTTTTGTTTTTTGTTTGTTATTACGCGCAAAGCTACTCAATGGGTTATCTTTGCTTTGCACACTGCAGGTATCTAAACCTGATTTTTATAGTTATAAGCCCTCAAACATACTGGTGAGCCCAGGAACGTCGAGAGCCAGCACGGGCCTTGGGGTAAACATTCTCACTGAGGCCCCCCATTCTCTCTCTTTTTTTTAACATTTTAAAAAACTTATTAGAAAGAAGATCCTAAGTTAGGACAGCAGCAAGCTCATAAACCACACAAAATCATAGCAGCAGTTCATAGTTATAGTTCACAGTATAGGCGTAAAAACATTAATAAAGTAACAACAAATATCTATTAAATCTATAAAGTAACAACAAACATCTATTAAATCTATAAAGTAACAAATACATATTAATTATTACTCAAATTATTATTTAAATCACTCATAATGTATCGAGCGTCTATATGCAAAGAAAAGCCAAAACTATGCTTTTTATGATGAAATGAAGATACAGCCTATAGGTGCTTTGTGGGCACAACAGGAAGGGGCTCTGTTTTGTTTCATACGGTTTAATTCGTAGCTGGTATGTATTATGCTACACATTAAATTTAAAATACATGATGTTCATACGGAATGTCGTGTATTCATTCTTAAAGCTAATAACCTGTAGAAGTTTTATAAGTTAGTTCGTTGTTAATTTTAATTATGAGAGGATTATAAGTTCAATCAAACGTTCTGCTAACAGCTTTATCATCAGTGGATATGTAGAGCACACCGTACACATATGTATAGAGTCGTTCTAATTGCTTTGAACTTCAGCTATCTCAAGGTAATATGTCATACACTTCTCGTAAGAATTGTTTGTTTGTTTATTGTTAATCACCAACCTACACAGTAGGCTGTCTGTGCTTTGTTATGGGTTTCGAAGCCTGGTTTCTAGAGTTATAAGTCTTCAGAGTTACCGCTGAGCACAGGGGGCTCAAAGGAAAGATCTGAGAAACAGAAATACAGTGCTTCCGCTTTTCATTAGTTTATAGTAAGTTGTACTTTTTACATCTCAATCTTTCTATACTGATAACCAACTCTTCAGAAGCAGAAACCTGTACAATAAATCCCACGTAATGTACTGTTAAACTTCCGAACAAGCTTCAACAATATCGATATAACACATTTAAGGTAAAGGAACTGTTTCTATCTGGTCATATATCTAAACAGAAGCTGCATATAGTCACGAACGAATTGTCTGTATGTATGTTAAACAAATCTTTAGTTATGGTAAGTTATGGTTATAAATGTATACTTATAACCTTATTTTCAGATTTCGCTGAAGATGGAATGTTTTGTGAAACGTTCAGAACTTTTGTAAATACAAATGTGTTGAGTGATAAGAACTGTCTTCATCTTTATTGTTAGACTTCGTTCTGGCCTGGCCATCTTTGTTTGTTTTGAATTTCGCGCAAAGCTACACGAGGGCTATCTGCGCTAGCCGTTCCTAATTTGGCAGTGTAAGACTAGAGGGAAGGCAGCTAGTCATCACCACCCACCGCCAACTCTTTGGCTACTCTTTTACCAACGAACAGTGGGATTGACCGTCACATTATAACGCTCCCACGGCTGAAAGGGCGAGCATGTTTGTTGTGACGGGGATTCGAACCCGCGACCCTCAGATTGTAGCACATAGCTCTCGTGTAGCTTTGCGCTAAATTAAAAAACAAACAAACAAAGAATTTTTCCTCATCATGGATCTACAGGGAGCCCGAAAAGTCTGGAACCGTAGGTATTTCAACGAATTTTACAGAATGTGGAACACAATCTGTCCCTGTAATTTGAAACAAGTTTGGATTAACAGCAGGATGAATTCGACCTTTCCATGTTTTGACAACGCCGTAATGAGTCACGTATCTGAAATTAAGAAAAAATACAAATGACCTATGGTTCCAGACTTTTCGGATACCCTGTATTGCCAGGTGTATTATTCCACCCTGTTAACCAAAATAGGATTTAACGATACGGTCCTCAATTGGTAACTTCAATTTATGTGGTTTTTTCCTTTCGTGTATTTAACAACTCAGGAGTAGTTTGTTTTGTACGTATTTTGACCACTAAACAAAATAAATTATGTATGTACTTCAATTAATGTATCGTTGTTTTAATTGCTTGTGTTTGTTTGTTTTTGGATATTTGCGCAGAGCTGCTAAAGGGGCATCTACCCTAGTTGTGAGTAGTTTTAAGCTGATAGACTAGAGAGAAGGTAACTTAGGTAACGACATCCACCGCCAACTCTTGTAAGATCGAAAAGTGGATTTGATCATCTCTTCTAACGAGGCCCAGAATGGTCGGGCGGTTAGGGCGCTCGACTCACAATCTGAGGGTCGCGGGATCGAATCCCCCCTACCACCAAACATGCTCGCCCTTTCAGCCGTGGGGGCATTATAAGGTTACGGTCAATCCCTCTGTTCGTTGGTAAAAGGGTAGCCCAAGAGTTGGCGGTGGGTGGTGATGACGAGCTGCCTTATTTTCACTGCTAAATTAGGGACGCGCAAATAGCCCTTGTGTAGCTTTGCACGAAATTCATCACAAACAACTAAATACATCGCCGGGATCTGACCATTAATTTTAGCGTTGTAGCTCTGAAACTTACGCTTAGTCACTGAAGGCTTATTCTTTGTACACATTGTTTATTTTTTGCATTTAATGGCTGAATAATTTGGCAGGTACTTTATATCTTGGTGGAGTTAATCCGATAAATGACAAAAGATACAGGTTTTATTTTAATTTGATTACCTGAACTCATTACGAATGAACCTTTTCATTCCTTTTTGTACTAAGATTTGTAAGTTGAAACTTTGAAAAAACAAAACAAAATCTAATTAGAATTTAAGATGTTTTCGTATGCTTTCTTACGTGTTTTATTTTTTAAGGATTTTCAAGTAAAACGCTCGAGCTGGCATGTCCGCCAATTCCAATCTGAGGGTTGTGGGTTCGAATCCCGTTCATGAATATAGCCTTTTAGTCCTGGAGGGGGAGTTGTTGACTAGCTGTTCATCACACCACATTTAGGGGCGGCAGCACAGATAGCCCTCGAATAGCTTAGTGCAAAATTTAAAAAAACGAACAACTAAGAATTTGTTTGTTCACAAAGCCGTATAATGGGCTATCTATACGCCCCCCCCCAGTGGCACAGCGGTATGTCTACGGACTTACAACGCTAGAAACCGGGTTTCGATACCCGTGGTGGGCAGAGCACAGATAGCCCATTGTGTAGCTTTGTGCATAATTCCAAACAAACAAGCTATCTATACACTGTGTCTGCTGAGGGGGTCGAACCCCGAATTTTACCAATGAATCATCAAGGGCACCGAGTAAAAGTATCCAAATTATTCGTTTGTAACTTTTATATTTTTTTGAGTTGGAAGAAATTGCAATTATTAGGAATACCCTTGTCTACCTTATTCCTTGCAAGAGTAAAATTGTGAAATTGATGTTATTATATTCTCCAGAAAAGAAAGATCTAATGAAATGACATAGAAAAAATACTTGTGACTACAGTTCAGGATTGATAACGCAACGTCTTTTTTTTTTTTGATATCGGCTTTAACTTTATTTGGTTGTTGTTAAGCACAAAGCTACATAAAGGGGCTATCTGTGCTTTTTCCATCACGGCATGGAAATCCGGGTTTTAGCGTTAGAAATCCGCTTTATTCTCCATACATTTTATCATTTAAGAAAGTTTGTACTTTCAAGTATAAATGATTTATTTTTCTTCAAATTGTAATGTAGTAAAAGTTCTCTCTATACGATGAATAATATTAAAAGTCAAAGTGCTCCTTGATTTTTTCTTCTTGTTTTTTTTTTGTAAAGAATTTCCATGAATTTTAAATATAAAGTAACAGATGGTAAAGATTTACCAAAGTCAAAGAAATGAACTCAAGATAGTTGTATTTGTTAAGACTAAAAATAACTATAAATGTATCTAAGTTTAAAATATCAAATTGGAAGGTTTCATATGTTTACATAAGCCACAAAAAAAGATAAAGTTAGGAATAAATTTTGTCTCTTAAGAAATTCCCACGAGAAACCTGTTATGAAAATGAAGCCCAGCTAAGCGTTTTTTTTATATATTAAAATCCGTTTTTCTGGAATAAAAAAGCGTTGTTATGGAAAAGTCTGGGTAACTTTTTGAGATTTATTCTAAAACCTCGAAGAAGCTTAGTAAGAAGTTCATGGAATTTTCATCTGTTATTTTCTAAAAGTAGATAAATTCGTCTCAGGTGATCGCTAATGTGAACCTCATTTCCAAAATTAAGAGTTAGGGAAAGAACTCAAGAAACGACATATGTATTAATTCAAGCTTGGTTGGAAAATATTGTCAGAAAAGAAGTGTTAGGAAACAGTTTTTTTTCTTTCTTATTTAACCAGCTTATTAGAGTTATTTTTAATAACCTCTTTCCTATATTATTGGACGAAGGTGATACTTTTGAAGTTGTTCAAGATGTTGTATAAATAAGAAAATTCTTTGAACAGCTGCCGCACGAGAGATCTGTTAGAAAGTTGAATTTTTTTTTAATTGGGCTTAAAAATTAAGAAGTATCGATTAAAATCGGTTTAGTTGTAAGAACAAAAAAAGTAGTTATATGATATATATATATATATATATATATTGTCTGACTGGAAAAAAAATGTGATTACTGATATTACTTTAGAAGGTCTGTTATCGGAGCTTAGGTTACTTATTATACAAAGGGTGTTCAGAATTAGGGAGTGGTCCATTTTGAATTTCGCGCAAAGATACCCGAGAACTATCTGCGTTAACCGTCTCCAAGTTAGCAGGGATGTATTAGAGGGAAGACAGCTAGTCAACACCATCCATCGCCAACTCTTGGATTTATCTTTTACCAACAAATAGTGGGATTGACTGTAACATAATAATGTACCCACGGCTGAAAGGACGAGTGTGTTCGTTGATGGGGATTCTAACCCGCGACACATAGATTGTGAGTCGAGCGCCCTAGTCACCAGGCCTACTAAGAAATGGTCCATTGAAAGCGTCAGTATCAGTCTCCTTCTAGTGCCACTGTATGTTATGTGCTTCTCCAATTGATGGCTTGCAATATAATCTTATCAGGGTAAATTCAAGAGACATCAACTTTTGAATAACTAGTGCTAGTACGTGTGTAACGCTTGACTATTCGCCACCCACTGCTACTACCATCATCATCTCATCCCTATTACATCAAAATGGAGATGTCATCCTGCCAAATGTTGATATCAAACTCCATATTACTCGTCGTAATGCGATTCCAATTGAAAAGTTTCGGTGGGCAATAATCCTCCATCTTGTGTATCGCCTTTGGTAACTTGCAAACTTTTTTAGACCCCTCAAGAACGGCCTAAATGGATAACACTTTTGAACGACTGAAGATTTTAAAGCAACTGTATGCAGTTAGATTCGTAACACCATATCTACATTTTGTTTTAGAATTTCGTTATAGGCTAGACAATAGCTATCTGTGCATATCAAGTCCCTAATTTTGAACTTATAAACCAATGAGAAAGAAGATAGTCAACAGCACCCACCTCCAACTTTTGGGTAACTTCTCTGATTGTGGTTCCAAAGTGCAGAGCACATTATTGCGCCAACGAGATGCGAACCTTGAATCCTAGGAGTTACAGTCCGAACTTGTATATTTAAGCTCGCAGATCGATAAATAAACTAACTGAGATTAAACAAAACCACGTTGTGAAATGGTATGGTTGATCATAGGAAATCAAATATTGTTTGTTTTTACCCTAGATTTCCTCGTAGATATAACGAATTTAGATAGCTTCTTGGACTGTATTATTTTTAAAGTTCTGATGGTATTAAGATGCCGGGAAGGAATGAAACTTAAGAATGTTTCTCTTATTCAGTAGGGAAGTCTTAAGTGACTATAAGTAGAAATGTAGCAAAATATTTTGAGTCTTAGATAATGTAAAGTAATGCAACTAAAGCATGACAACTTAGAAGTAATTTACTTGTGGTCTGACAAGATCATTGGTTGTGTTTTAAAGTTGGTTTAGGCTCGGTTGTCGTTAAACACAAAGTTACACAATGGGCTATCTATGCTTTTCCCATCAAGTGTATCGAAACCCAAAATTTAGCGATATAAACTTGTAGATTTACCGCTAAATCATTGGGGGGGGGGGGGGGGTTTGTTTCTTAAAGAGAAGATTCAGATGTGATTGTTAAATAAGTCTGAAGTCTTTATCGGAGCGTTTAGTCACAGTAAAAAAAAAAAGTGAAAATAGAGTTCCTAGATCTTTTTTGTTTGTTTGCTCGGAGCGAAGGGCAGAACTACATAATGGGCTAGCTGTGATGTGCCCACCACTGGTATCGTAATCCGGTTTTAAACGTTATAAGCCTTTAGACTTACCGCTGTGCTATTGGGGGGAGGGAGCTCATAGATGTTCTTATAGACATGTTAAAGTTTAGAAAAATATAAATACGAAGAGGGTATTAAAGATTTAGACGCGTTTTCTTTAGAACTTGGAAGTAAATATGACTTTATTCAGCGGAACAATAAAAAAGGTTGATTTATTTGTTTTAAAGCAAAAACTACATTAGGCTATCTGTTGTATTCATCGCGGGGAATCGAACGCTGGATTTTAGCGTTCTAAATCAGTAAACTTACCGCTGTCCCACCGGGGGGACGAAAAAAAAAAGAGAACAGAAATACAAACTTGAATTTTAAGTACTAGATTTATTAGTTAAAAGTTAAATACAGACGTATTTTATCTAAACCTGCTTATTTGTATATTTAGAAACAAATTATAGTTTTTTGTCTCAAATTAAAAATAAAACGCATTGATCTTACTACCATGTACATTTTAAGAACTTGTTGTACAACTAGCGCGATGTTACCCTTTTATAACTGGCTAACATGTTAGTTGGAATTGTAATTTTGAACATTTATTTCGGAATAAACGGACAGGTCAGAGACATCCAAGGTTCAGGTATAGTCATTCCTAATTTTGAACTACTTATCAGAGGGAAGGCAGCAAACCAACAGCACCCGCCGCCACAAGAATTTGGGCCGGCTCTTCGAACATAGGGTTGACTGTTACTTCTTCGATTCAAAGTGCGACACTCTCACCAGTAAAGGCCATGTCGTGTCAAAGTGTCAGTTGAACTATTTGAATCCAATTTTAAATGAACTTAAACCTATCAAAATATTTTATAAACATAGTTACGCTGCAATATTGGTAGTTTTCTCAGGCCCGGTATGGCCAGGTGGTTAGGGCACTCTACTCCCAATCTGAGGGTCACATGTTCGAATCCCCATCACACCAAAAATGCTCGCCCTTTCAGCCGTGGGGACTTTATAATGTGATGGTCAATCCTACTATTCGTTGGTAAAAGAGTAGTCCAAGAGTTGGTGGTGGGTGGTGATGACTAGCTGCCTTACACTGCTAAATTAGGGACGGCTAGCGCAGATAGCCCTCGTGTAGCTTTGCGCGAAATTCAAAAACAAACAAACATAACAAGCCATGTAGATATGCAATTCAAGATCCTAATGATATTTACGAAATTCGTATCTTGGAGGTTTAAGCCTGATTGTTAACTGTTCATTGTTATGTTAAGTGAAAACACAGCAGAACCCATTCAACTGCCAATGAAAGACGAGATTCATTTTGGGGGATGTTATTAAGCACACAGAACAAGACTCGTAATGACAGCCAGTCGGTAACATTACTTCTAATTCATTGTAAGTAGCAACAGATAAGTACGTATGTATGCATAATAACGTACATCGTTTTATGTTTATGTACTAACTTGTCAGTTATCACCTTCACGCAGAAACCCTTATGCTATTAAAATTTTCGGTATACTACCTAGTTTATTGATACCTCGTAGTTTAGAGTCATTTATCTGTAGTCTCTTTATCGCAGGTTTTGAACTTAAGGCATTTGTGAATTTATATGCACAATGGATTACTTTAAGAAGCTATTTGTATTCCAGAACCTTGACCATATTTCTTTTCCATAACAAAGCCGGGATTAAGGCTTACAAAGCACTTTAGAAAACTATCCACGCTATTGGTGGAGTAGAGCTTTTCTAAGGCGGGTAAACGTACAAAGATTTAAGGATACTTTTTTCCACTAAAAAGAAAGGGGCACTTTATCTTCGAAACGAGAATGAAATTAGGTTGTTTGCATGTAAGTCTTGAATTTGACAAAGAAAAAAAAAAGAGTAAAAACAACAACAACTTGTAATAGAACGTTAAGTGGCTCCCTCTATACCTTATGTGAAGATGTGATATTTTCTTGAAATACTAGTGGGTCGAGCGTGGCCTATTAATTCGCATGCCCGGACAATTTCGAGGGTTCATGGTAAGTGTCTCGTGCTCCACATTTTGAACCTTGGGTGTGTCGTAAGAGTGACTATTACTATTCGAGGAACCAAGAGTTGGCATAGGTACTGTTGACTAGGTGCCTTCCCCACGGCTAAGTGAATTTAGCTCTTGTGTAGTTCTAGGCTAAATTCTGAAACAAATAAACCTGATTCTTACTATTTTACCTAAAATAAAAAAAAAATAAGAAAGTAACGAATAGAAGACATAGATATTAAACACGCGCTGTCTTAACGATCACTGTCTTAATTGATCAAATCATGCAATATACAAATTTTGTTAAAGTTATGCTCATTTCTAACCCTGCTGGCACCATCTGAATAATACACTATGAGGAAGGTAGTACGACAATAGTAACTCGCTACTGGTTCACGGAAAAACAAACAAACAAACAAATGTTTAAGACTGTTTGTTTATTTATCTTCTCAAGCCTTTTTTTTTCTCATGTCAAAATAAAGCTTGCTTGCTTGCAATTAAGCACAAAGCTACACAATGGGCTATCTGTGCTTTGCTCACCACGGGTATCGAAACTCGGTTTCTAGTGGTGTGAGTCCGCAGACATACCACTGAGCCACGGGGGGGGGGGGGGCGAAAATAAAGCAATAGGTTACAGTAGCATTTTTTTAAACGCTTAACGAAACTTTTCCAACGTTAATTTTAATAGGAAAATTAAAGTCAACATAGTATATGAACTTAATACATTACTAAACTCTAGCCCCCCAGTGGCACAGCGCTATGTCTGCGGACTTGCAACGCTAGAATCCGGGTTTCGATCTTCGTGGTGGGCAGAGCACAGATAGCCCATTGTGTAGCTTTGTGATTAACTTCAAACAAACAAATGAACTCTAAGTGTCTCCCATGGGTTCAGCTGTGAGCTTCACAGCTTATAACGCTAAAATTCATGGTTCGATCTTTACGGCGGACTCAGCGCAAATAACTCATTATTCAGAGTTTAGCTTTGCTTTATACGAAACAAACATTTGTTTGTTGCAGATTTGCAAGGTGAGTTTGCTGGTTCGACAGTTTTTCTGAATGATATTAAATTTGATTCAAATAAAACAAAAGTAAATAGTCGATGTTAAAAACAAAACAATATAAATAATATTGTGTTAT
>NW_013666329.1:309829-337701 GCF_000517525.1 Limulus polyphemus | reverse complement strand
CATATATAGGCCTAAATAAAATGTTTTTAACTGTGTACCAGTTTAACGTTGAATATTATTTATGATTTTAATATTATAGTGTATTATTCTTTGTTTTCGCTCATGAGTTCTTGGAATATACAGTCGAACTTATCTTATGAATTCAAACTTTTTTTGTAGATTGCATATTTGAATCTGAAATGTGGCTTCAAATAATCCTTAATTGAACCTGCGTCTCATAATTTTGAGAGCCAGATGAAAGTACTTTTGCTAAATCGTTTACATTCATTTATGTGTGATGTGATGTATTGAGATTGTCTTACCGATTCGCGTTCTGAATTTGGTTACCAATCTGTGAATTTTGAGGAAAACTAGAGAAAAAAGCGATTTGAAATCTTCTGGAATCTAGAGTTAAAGGAGTGATAATTTAAAACAAGTTAAAACGCGTAAGTTTTAAAGAAAAACTATAAGAGGTGAATGATATCAACATAATATCCTAGAAAATTTAACCTGTGTCTTCTCCCTACAAAAAATAATCTAAGCATATTCTCAGTTTCTGTTTGGCAGAAAATGATTTCTTTTCATATATATCTCTTTCTCTTTATATCTAACTCTACTTTATGAAACAGTTAACATAGACGTATGCCCGGTTCATCCTGCAACTGTCCCCCAGTGGCACAGCGGTATGTCTTCGGACTTACAACAGAAGAAACCGGGTTTCGAAAACCGTGGTGGGTAGAGCACAGATAGCCCATTGTGCTTAACTTCAAACAAACAAACGTCCTGAAACTTCTAGTTGCATTTCATTTCTCTATAGCTAATGAAACTGATTGATAAAGAAACGTTGTTTGTGTTTAGATGTAAGCTTTAACAACAATTTCTTGACGACCAACAAAGCTTGTGATGGGAAATATTGTTGTTTTTTATTCAGGACTTTACTTGACTAATGCAGACAGGAATAAAAACAACAAACAAATAGTCCTCTAAGATCTCTGGATATTACGATTTCCACAATTCTTGGCTGTGACTTGTTATAGTTTTGCTTGATGATTTAATAGCATGGCGCACATAATACTGATTAAGGTGTATGGACGAGACAATCAGACAAAGAACAGCACGAACCACATTGAATGAGTGATCAATCATAATGATATAGGTTATTCGAATTTTTAGGACTAAATGAAAGTCGGACTTACGTAAGGTGAAGATTTGATGTAGTTTTCACTATTAAGCCTCTTAGCCATTGAAGAGAGTAGAGGTTTGACTTATGTTTGTAAGGTGAGGATCTGGTGTAGTTTGAACTGTATATACTTATCACTGTAGGAGAGTGTAAAGGTTTGACTTACGTTTGTAAGGTGAGTGTCTGGTGTAGTTTTTGATCTAAGATTAGCGCTTCGGACTATGGGGCCGTGGGTGCGTTGTAAGAGTGACGTCAAATCCCAATATTTGATTAACGTAGCCCGAAAGTTGGTAGTGGGTGCTGTTGACCAGCTGTCTTCTTTCTACACTATAATTTAAAAATCAAATAGCTTTATGCGAATATTCGAAACAAACAAACAGAAATAAACGAAAAAGCACTCGATTGTATTTGCTAATATCTGAAATAACCAACTGATTTAAATTTTTCAGACATGGTCAAGAAGTCATTTTTTAACATTAAGTTAGTTCAAAAACATTTTAGTGAACGACTGATAAGACATTGAGAGTTTGAGTCTTATCTGTCAAATCATTTTAAACACTTGGGGCTCAAGTTAGATTTACTTAGCTTACAGAAATATCCAAGAGTAGACATGAATTTCTATCGTAATTGTCCAATTAGTCTTAGTCACACTTCTTAAGCCTATTTAATTACTCCGAAAATTGTAACGTCATAATTGCATCATTCCTCCTTTCTACATTGTGCCCCCCAGTGGCACAGCGATATGTCTGATTGTGTAGCTTTGTGCTTAAATACAAACAAACAGACCTTTCTACAGCTGTATGCACTCTCAGCTCATACTAGATGGATTTTCAATCCCTTCTCTGATTGGCAAATTTAGACTGCTTCATTTAGCTGTACGGATCAGAATGTCTAAAATCGTTTTGAAATATACCCATCTAGTATCACTAGACTTGTTTGTGTACTTGTTATTCAAGTATTTGTTTTGTTTTGGATACTTCTTATAGCAATTCTACGAATAGCCAACGATCCCTACTTTCCGTTAAAATTTTATTTATTTTTTCTTATTCATCATATCCAGTACCGACGAGGTTTTTCGTTTAATACTAGAACTCAGCAAGCCGGCTGGATTACGACATACATAATAGTGGTATCTTCATAAACAACAACTGTTGGAACATGAATCACATAAATGCAATTATTATCAATTTTAAGTCATTTACAAATTAACAACACAACATTATTTATTTTACATTAATACTTTTTATCTATTTATTTATTATTATTGTATTTCAATTAACTTCCTTCTCATTTAATGCGAACCAGCAAGCTGATCGTTATCCTTCCTTCCTAAGCTCCTTGTATAGATTAGTCTTTAATGACTTCCTCCAGAAGTGTCAGTCTGAACTAAGCAGCTGCTGCCCATTTCAGCTTTCTTTGAACATCATGAAGGCTGCCTAAATCATCTATGAAAGAATGGTGCATGCTATCTGAGGAAGTAGGGTTAGATAAGTAAATATACAGAAGTACATATAAAAAGAATGCAGCCATGTTTTATAAGCTATTTTAGTTCACGCAAAAAAAGGTTAGTTAGTGGAAGTTGATCACGTATGTATTTAATTGTGGTTTTCATCACATGTTTTACTTATCGAACGCCATCGATATTAGCGCCATCCATTGGGTTGAAAATATATTTAAGTACGTGCATGATATGTTTACGATTTATATTATACCTGTATATATATATGGATTTTTATTGGAATATCAAAAGCGGATACCCACATATTAGTCAAGCAGGCTAGAGAAATCTTGTGGCGAGAGTCCGAGCCGTCTAGGCGCTAGCCGTGCTGACATGATCAGGTAGGTAGGTAGTAGGCGAAAAAGTTGCTGTTTTAGAAATTTTTGAATTGTTATACCGGTAATGTTAGCGACCTTTTTAGCGCATTGTTATTATATATGCGCATAATATATCGTAACCAATACTTCGATTGATCGGTTTTTCACTTAGGAATTCGATTGGCTGGTTTTTCGGCGCGCGATTTATTTGAAATCCTTGTCGATCCCTACTATTAGGTACTACCGTACTTAAAATACACGTAGTGTTGTTAACATATTATATCATATTCTCCTTGGCTTTCACACATGAATTCTGAAATCCTTGTCGATCCCTACTATTAGGTGCTACCGTACTTAAAATACACGTAGTGTTGTTAACATATTATATCATATTCACACATGAATTCTGAAATACTTTCGATTTCACCTAATCTACTCTCACTCAAAAGTGATTTTAACGAAATTCTGTTAACCTAGTTATTTCGGCGTTTGTTAAAAAGATATTAATGTAAGTAGTTGATTAGTTAATGGATATCATGACTGTGGTGTAAGGAGTTGATTAGTTAACGGATATCGTGACTGTGGTGTAAGGAGTTAATTAGTTAATGGGTATAATGAATGTGATGTAAGGAGTGGATTAGTTAATGGGTATAATGACTGTGATGTAAGGAGTGGATTAGTTAACGGATATCGTGACTGTGATGTAAGGAGTTAATTAGTTAACGGATATAATGATTGTGGTTTAAAGAGTTGATTTGTTATCAGATATCGTGACTGTGGTGTTCTGTTTTAAAATTCTTCTGAATTGATCGATCTTAAGTTGATTGGAATTTATTTTAAAAACCCAGAGTATCCATTTGCTACGAAGGTAAGTAAAATTCTTGCAACTGTTTCTAACCATCTCACTGAAATGCTGGTTAAAGTAAAATTAAACACGTATTCGCAATGAAGGGAGCACAATTACAAATAATTTTGAAATTAATAAAGTCAGGGGTCAAATGCACAATGTAGTATTTCGTGAAATCTCAGTTTCCTCGTTTTTCCTCAAAATTACCAACTGTGTTAGACAGGGAAAACCTCACCATTCATTGTTAACTTCGTTCCAATATTTCTGTTATTTCTCACCTGAAATAAGAATGTGCACAATAAGTTCCATTTACGTATTACAGTGTTTTCAACTTGTGATAAATGGATCACTTGATCACTGGTGGTACACGGATGTTGGACTGGTGATAAATGTATCACTGGTGGTACACGGATGTTGGACTGGTGATAAATGTATTACTGGTGGTACACGGATGTTGGACTGGTGATAAATGTATTACTGGTGGTACACGGATGTTGGACTGGTGATAAATGTATCACTGGTGGTACACGGATGTTGGACTGGTGATAAATGTATCACTGGTGGTACACGGATGTTGGAATGGTGATAAATGTATCACTGGTGGTATACGTGGATGTTGGACTGTTGATAAATGTATCATTGGTGGTACATGGACGTTGGACCACTGGTAACTGTTTCAAAGGTGGTATACGTGGATGCTGGACTGTTGATAAATGTATCATTGGTGGTACATGGACGTTGGACCACTGGTAACTGTTTCATAGGTGGTGCAAGAGGATTTTGTACCGGTAATAAATGTATCGTTGGTGGTAAACAAAGATGTTGGAGATGGTTCTCGAACGACCATAAAGAACTAGAATGACAGTGTTAAATCTTCAATACTTTCCTATGTTAAAAATATTCATTTATTCATCAACTCAACAATGGATTGGAAAACTCTCGTATTAGTTTTAGTTTAGACAAATTGTACAGACAGTGAAAAGGCTGAAAACCGCTCATCTATTTGACTTACCATAAAACATTTTGTTCAAGATTGCTTACAAACCAAGGTAATTTTGAGCAGTAGTTACTGATGTACTTCGGAAAATTAAGCAATTACGTAAAATGTTGTATTATTACAGTTGCTTGTGATACAGATCTCGTCCTTTTTCTTCATTTTGCTCCTTTTACACATTTTATTGTGAAAATATTACATACGACGGGGGAACAAAAAGCAGAAACATGGCCAAATTCAGTCAAAGGTCACATCTAATGCAACTCTACAGCTGTCAGTCTATAACATTGTAACGGACTCAATTCTTAAGTATTAACACAGTATATCAGTAGAAACATGGCCATCAAGAGTTTACTGTTATCTCAAAAACATTACCCCAATTTGCTACTTGTGGATCTGGACAATACAGATTGTCAGATGAGGTAAAATAAAATAATTTTTCATTTATTTAAGGTTTAAAAAACAAAACAAACAACACCGCCATAACAACAACAACAACAAAGAAAAAATAACGAAGAAAAATTAAATATCCTGCTAAATATTATCACAGGTACGTGAGAGAAGAAATGGGGAATTTTTATAAAATTATTCTTGTAAATTGGTTATACTAGTATGACATCAAATAGTACTGATTGGCCATAGCAGTTTCCAAAAATACACTTTTTGTAGTTTACTATTGGGAATTGTGAGAGACAATGAGTTTTGAGTAGCTTATACAGCTGCAAATGATGTTATTAGCAAAGCAGTAAAAATGTCAAAACGAACGAATGAACTACCATAGGAATGTCACAACGTCGCCACTTTTTCTGAGCAAAACAAAATAAGAAAAGTCATTACCTGAATGTATGTGAAAGATTAGCTCAAACACGTGGTGCGTCTTATAAAACTAATCTATATGGAAGTTTTCGAGTGGCGTGTATTGAGTCTCTTTCTTAGAGTTTTTGTTGATAAGAAAACGTCCAAGTCAGACATTTAGAACAGTAATACTCTTGAAGGTAACCTAGGAATTGTTTACGGCTTAGAAAAAACTTTCTAATTGTTATATCAGTGATTTTGGGAGTAATGCTTATTACAAATACAATAAAGAACATAAAGATAAGTGTATTTAATCTACGACGGTTGCCTGCGTTAATCACTGCCGGTACCTATATCCTTAAATGACATAGGAACCGAGCGTGGTCTTGCAGTCATCTGAGAATGCATGGTTCACGCGTCGTCTTAGGAAAATCGTGCTCCGCACTTTGTGGCCGTGGCTGAGTTATAAGAGTGAGGTCAAATCCCCTTATTCGATTAAAGTAGCACAAGTATTGGCGGTGGGTGCCGTTGTTTTTTTTCTTCCTTCTAGTCTTCCAGTTCAAAATTAGCGACAGCAACGTAGATAATCCTTGTGTAACTTTGCACCAATTTCCGAAACAAACAAAGTACATCACACCCCCCCTTTTATTATTAATGATGTAACTTTTGCATGCTAATTAAAAGCCCAAACTCTATTTGCATTATAAGTATTTCAACTCCTGGTTTGACTTTAAAACATTTCAGGAGATAGAAGAAACAATTCCATGACCATTACTGTTACATTAGGAAGTTCCTCACAGCGCCTTTGATGTGACTCGTAGTTTGTGGCATGTTGCATCACTCACTGCCTTAACACTCGCAGTCTCGCGTGCCATGCACCCTTGTTGAAATACTTGCGATTAAATCACAAAATCGGTTATTGTTTCCGGTTCACTTTCCGTTTACCGTTACTAACAATATATATATATATAAAAAAGATATCATCATGCCAAGTGATCGTAGATATGCTGTAGCTATTTGTTCTAATTGTGATAAACACAGTAACATTCGTTTTTCAGAGATTTCCCGCGAAAGATGAACAATTGCTTAAAATTAGCGTTGATAAGAGCAGGCAGATATGATACGTTCAATAAGAACAGTCGAGTGTGCTCGGACCACTTTAGAAGTGATGATTCCGAGGGAAACTTAAAATCTGGACTACCTGGTTGCAGAACCAAACCAAGATTAAATCCAGGTGACATTCATTCTCTCCATTTACTGCCGTCATCAAGTACAAGAAATGCGAGTGATGATGGAGTGTTGCCGAGTGATTGTAAAAACGATTAATGAAACTTATAAATGTTTGTTTGTTTGTAGTTGAGCACAAAGCTACACAATGGGCTATCTGTGCTGTGCTCACAATGAGTATCGAAACCCGGTTTTTAGCGTTATACGTCCGCAGACATACAGCTAAGCCAATGGGGGGCACTCATAAATTATATCATCCGTTCACCCTATGCTTCGGGTTCATAAAATGTGGCCGACATTGAGACACGTAATCCAGGTTATTCTTCGGATTCAAACCACAACAATTTAATGATGGAACTTGAAACTACCGATGAAAAGCAGAACAAGATGATAAATGAAAAAGACAAGAAAATACCTTCTTTAAGAGCAAAAATATCTTTGTTGCAGAAAGAAAGAAGAAGGGTTCGAACTCTGAACGCTGCGGATAAGGTGAATGAAATCGATAGATGCACGATTCTTTCGTGAAATAGTTGTTTTAGCAATTTTTGTCATTGTACGTTCTTTAACACCACGTAAAATTTAAATCTCTGTTCGTGACCATCAACCTGTTCTTCCATCATCGGGAAGACGTACCAGCTATCATCAGGAAGACTCCCTGGTACGTGTGACTTGCTTATAGCTTCTGACCGGCATGATGATCGGCCAAACTGAAATTATGTGATATTATGTATTGATTGGTTTTGTAGTGTAAAAACTCTGTATTTAATACCTTATCTTTCCGGATTGGGATTTAAGTCTATTTTAACCTGGAAGGGTCAGGTACCCCTTCCTCCCTCCTTGACAGTTGAGTTATTTGATCAAGTTATCAAGGCCATTTCCCTTTATATACTGTATATATATTCTTTGTGACTACAGAGGCGTTGTTTTCCTTCTTGTATTCAAACAGCATTACATGCCGAATGTGTGTCTTGTCGTGTACCATCACTATAAGGGATTAGAGTATATTAAACTTTACACACTATATAGGCTACACTAACGTGACGTTTAGGCGGTTCGTTTAACTATTATACGTGTGTACGTTTTTTTTTGGAGGGGAGCGGTTAATGAAAGTGTTCCAAAACGCTATATTAATTTCAGACTTTCTATTATAGATTAATATTGAATTATCTGCAAAACTTGATATTTTTCCATTAAACTTAATTTCACAGAAATAATTTAAATATATTAAAAACAGTAATGGAACTAAAACTAATATCTAATTAGTACCTATTCTGTGTTAATATTTTTAGGATATCCGAACTGACAATTTGAGAAAAAACTTATTGAATCTAAAAATTTTGATTATTCTTTCTTTAGCAATCTTATTGACTGACTGATGATAAAACAATCGGTCCGTAATTATTCCAATCACTTTTATTTCCTTTTTAAATTTTGGTATAATGGCAGTATTTTTTAAAATGTCTGGGAAACTTTTTTCATTGGCATATTAACTAAATATATTATTCCTGGCGTTAAGTGCCCAATGTTATTTTTAATAATTTTAACTTTAATTTTATCTTTTCCTGCTAATTTTTTTCACATTTTAGAGAATTTATCTTTTTTTTTTTTCATATTCATCAGTTTGTATTAGATACATAGGATTTACAGTTATGTTAGTTTTATACCGTGTTTCATTTAATTAATGTATATTGAAACAGTTATAACAATTTTTAATGAAGTTAATTTGCAATATTTGAAAAAGATTCATTAAATGAGATTATATATAATTTTGGTAGTTTAGTAAGCTTAATATACTCATTATTTACTGTAATGCTTTCAAATTTTTCAGCACATTGTACATGCCTCCCTGTTATCTTATTTATTATGTCCCACTCTTTTTTAATCATAGTTTTACTATGAATAATTATTTTTTTCTATAATAATATATTTTAGTTTGTTTTATAAGCCTACTTAAATAATTTCAATAATTTGTAAATTCAACCAATTCATTATAAATTGGTGATTTATTTTTTATATCTCAATACATTTTATCTGTTGGTTAAATAGATTACAATAATCCATTTGTCATACATGGTTATATTTTCTCTGCATATTTTTAGATATTCCATAGATGATGTAATTATATTTTTTAATTTTGTAATAAAAGTTTTATATGCGTCTTGTATATTTAATGTTTGATAAATACAACTTAACTATGTTTATCTTATTATTGCATTGATCTTTTTGTAATTTATTTCCAATACTTCATTATTATATAAATTAGCATACCTTTTATACATAGTATTATTCTCTAAATCAATTTTCAGAGCTGTGATAAAATAGTCTGTAAGGCTAGTTTTTATGACTGCTGTTTGCATGGAATTTATTTTATCTCTTTTATATAAACATGATTAAGACATGCATTTGACTGTTCTCTAGTAGGATAAAAAACGAAAATCAGCATAATGTATCTTTATATTCTTTAACATTACTGTCTTCATATTTGATATTAATGTCTCCTACAATGTTTGCATTTTTCGTTTTATTTTCACCCAAAAAGAGTTTTATATAAGCTTGCATATATTACTGATGTGACCTATAAATTGGCACAATATTGAAATTGGTATTTTATATGTACGATATATGCTTACTACTTCAGCTGTCATAAATTCAGTTATTACTTCTTGTACATTTATTTCATTATTTACAAATATAACAGTACCTCAGGATTTATTGTGATCTCTAACTTTATAATATAATTTTTTATATCTCTGTATGTTAAATAAATTTAACTCTTCTTTGCGGATCCAAATTATGTAGGTACTATGATATGCATTTTCGGTGGAATTAACTGTAGATAAAAAAGAACACGATCAATATTTTCATTTAGACTCCACATATTCCTTTGTAATACATTAATCATATTTGAACTAGCAAAGAAATTATTGTTATATGGCTTATCAATTATAAATTCCACAATCACCATTTAACATAGCATTAAAACAATGAATATTTTAAAAGTTATCTTATAATTTAGTTAAATCTTGCTCACTTTTAATTCTTATTATCTTTTCATTTTCTGATTTCCTTATCAGAATATTTCATTCTTTAATCCAAAAAAAAAAAAACTTGTACTTTTTGTTCTTAGCAGTAATTTTTAGTTTAGGTATAAGATTTTCATTTATAAATACTACTAATATACCTTCTTAATAATTCACATCAATTCTTCAATTCTTGTTTGAACCATTTGTTTTTAAATCGTCTGTTCAAAACTTGTGCGGTAATAGCTTTAGTTTCTTTCTTGATATTTTCTAGTGTTACTCTATGTGTGCTTTGAATATCTTAATCTTTTATTTGATATTAAGAGCCCTTACAACCTTCTGAATAATGTATTTGATATTCTCGCCCAGTACTTATAGTATTTGTTGAATTTCAATATGTATATTTTGTGAATACTGTTAAAGATCAATTACATATTATTTTCAGATGTTGATTTCCTGTTGCATAGTCGTGTTTTCTAATACAGGTTCTTGATTTTATCCTATTAATTTCCTTTATGTTGACCATTATTTCTTACATCATTTTCATAAATTCACCAATTTTATTTTAATAAAAGTCTACTGATTATTTAAGATCGGTCATTTCAATTTTACATTTGGAAATTTCCTGTCTAATTTCACGTACATTCTATTTAGCTATTTCCTATATTTCCGTTTTTATCTTACCAAAGTATACAAACACTTTACTTTCATTAATATTAACAAGTTTACCGAAGTGTCCACCTGCTTCACGATCAATTTGACTTATTTGAGCACACTCAATATCATATAACATTGAAACAGCCACTGCCTTACAGTTGTTCTGTTGAGTTGAAAATATACGTTTCTGTTTTTTGTTTTTTTTACAAGTTGGCATTCATAATTCTTTACTCAACTTTATATAAGTTAGTTAATTCACTGTTACACAAGAATAATGATGATATATTAAAAAAAACTGTACACCAGTTACATTTCACTTGTATAATTTTCAGTTAATAAAAAAACGAAGTCGGTGATGTTATAACTCGATGAAAAACATTTTTTTTACTTTTCAAAACCAATCATTTGATTAATCACAAAAATTTCACACTTCTTATCACAAAATATAAATCGATCATGACTTCAGCTGAAAAATATTCCAAACAGTATAAAATACTTTGAATGCTAACATGTCAACGAATACATGGAATGAAAGGAATATATTTTCGTTATTGATTATCTATAATATGATGTCGTAAAAAACACAGATTTTAAAAAAAATTAATTAAAAATGATTAACCTACCTGATCTATGAAAAAAGAATTACAAAAAACTGTGACTATAGATTCAAGCTTGGTGTAATCCATAAGAACGTTAGACACAAGAGTTTAAAACCTGTGATGATTAACGTTAAAAATGTAAAGATAAGAATTATGGATTAAAAGCAAAATAAGTGCAGTTAAAAAAAAACGAACTTTAATAAAATTCTAAGAAGTCACTAACTAGGGTTTAAAATCTTCAAAATTATAATATATAAACTACAAATTTCATGACAAATATAAAATAATGCAGTGAGCTAAAACATGGACGTCATCATGTTAATACAACACTTATAACATAGACCATACTTCATGTAACAACATAACTCGTAGCCTATACTACACGTTATCATTTGATCATATTTCATGCAAAATATACAAATTTAAATGAGATAAAAACCAACTATTGTATAACCAAGAAAGCTACATTTTTGAAGACGTGGATGGAGGTTTTTGGTTAGTCTTTATATGCCCGGATATATTGTGCAGGATAAGAAAGGAACAGAAAATTGCATTGTCGTCCTGCCTTCAATACGTCAGTCCATAATATTGTTGTCTGAATAAGAGTGTTTTTTTTTATTCGAAAACTGTTTTAGTGATTTAATTTTCATGCTCACTCAGTGTTGACATTCTTGTCTGTATTTAGCAGAAAAAAAACAACAATATGTAAAATGCAATGTATATTAATGTTGAAAACAATTTAGTATTGATCCTGATATCATTGGGGTAGTGATGTCCCTTGGGCTTATATGTCGTTTTTTTATATACATAACACATCGTTTCGAGACTCGGGCGATAGTTTGTGTTAGACATGTTAGTTATTATATAACTTGCTTGATTATAATCGTGCTTAGTTGATTAAAACATTTTTTAACCCTTTCGAACTTTCACGTAATAGTAAAGAAAACGTAGAACAGAAGATAATGAGAAACTTGATTCAGTGACATTGTTATTTAACACTACCTCTTGGGGCGGATTATATGAATAATTATCATCTCTCAACGATAATGAAGCAAAATAAACTTGATGAACAGTCTTCCTACAAACTAGCTCTGTAATTAAAAAATGTTGTTGTTTTTTATTTACTTGGAAAAAAATGTTAAGCTATAAAGCTCTGAAACGAGAATATTTAGATAGAGTGGAATTTATAAGTTGGGAATCACGAACGCATTTATTACAGTAATTGGTCCTTCAGTAGAAGGTAACTAGCAAACATTGGCATATTTGGCAGTAGAAAAAAACAACACTTTTTTCGTATATTTTTTAATTATCCACGAAGAAAGCCTTGTTTGTTGAAAGCAAATAAAGATTTTCAAACAAAGTGTCCCAATTATTATCGAAATTATAAGGTGTTTAAATACTAATAATCTTTTTTCGATGTTCCGTTAAAACACGGAATCTTTCAAAGTATAGCACTATTGATCTATTTTGGGGTTTTGAGCAATATTGTGAAAGCAGTACTTATATTTTATTTCGGCTCTGAATTTTAAAAATGAAACCCTATAAG
The DNA here is from genome assembly GCF_000517525.1 of Limulus polyphemus. Lineage (NCBI taxonomy): Eukaryota > Metazoa > Arthropoda > Merostomata > Xiphosura > Limulidae > Limulus > Limulus polyphemus. The sequence continues at coordinate 325,042 of NW_013666329.1, read as the reverse complement.
AGAACATCAGTAGTATGGTTCTACATTTTTAAATTATCGAAAAAGTAAACTGTTAAAAACTTAATAATGTGACCATACTCTGCCTATGTTTAGAAATATTAAACATGACTGTTTCAAAATGTTTAGACAGATCAAAATTCTCAAATTGGTGTACGTGACATAAAACGTTTTTCACAATCAAGTGAGAATATATAATCTATATAGGATAAATTAGAAGAATTTAATCTAGGCGTAAGAAAAATGGGTATGAAAATGTAAAATAAATTTTGCATAATGTTGAGTGATTTTTTTTTTTTGTAAATATATCAACACTTAAATTAAATTTATTTTCGCTCACCTAAAACAAGCAAGCTGTTAAACATTGAAGACTGATAAAAAGGTTATAAAACAAAAAAAAAAGTATAAAACGTTCGAAACTTCAAATTCAAAGATGAAGCTCTTGTCAGAAGAAACTGAGTATACGCCCCCTATGGGTTTCGGCGTTTAACAACAAACAAACAAATTAAATACGTTGAAAAATAATGTGAATGACTCACAATTTCAAAAATATATATTGGTGTAACGTGTAGCAACAAAACAATTTTGAATTTATTCTTTTAACTCTTTAAATTACTAACCAGTTTTGTACCGTTTACTTGTGGGTGGGTCCACATACTGTATCACATACTTTCTGCTTCCCGTTACAACATCTAGTGATTAGAACTGACCAGTGAACTGGATGAGATTAGTAATTTTCTATGCAAAATATATAAGGCACCACAACGGTAATTAGGAGATTACTTGTATTATTCTTGGTGTTTTTTTACTTACGTTTTTATTTGTGTTATTAGGAACCATGTAACCAAAAAGGTCATTAACTCACAATCAATTTGGTGAATAAATAATTTTAAAAGGTGTTAAAAACCGATAGAGATGGATACCATCGGTAATTTTAGGATTAAGTAAACTTATGAATGAGTTCTAGGGTTAAGTAAACTTATGAATTAATTTTAGGGTTAAGTAAACTTAGAAATGCTTTCAGGACATAAGTAAACTTCTGCTATTAAATGCTTGTTTTACATAGTTCGTAATGGACTGAGGGTAAGGAGAAGATAATTATAAAAGCCAACAGTTTAATGTGATGTTTAATCATATTTTTAAGCCTAAGCATGCAATATATCTATCAAGCATGGTTTGTTTCTAGGGGCTTGTTCACACTGGACGTTTTTACGTACTCGGCACGGTTCGGTTCATTTGGAGAATAGTGTGAACAACAAAATTCGATTGGCAAACGAACCAAACGTAAAAGAACTGAGTTTTTTTCGCTTGAAAACTTTGACGTGAACATTGTAAAGTCTTGGTTGGCGCAGAAAAAAAAAGGAAGTGAAACAATAAAAATGAATTTCAATTCATTATCAAACGAACTCGGCACGTTTGTACACAAGGCAAGTGTGAACTAACACATTCATCAAAGTAAACGAACTGGACTTTTGGCCGTTTGAAGGCAAGCCAGTGTTGTATCCTGCTTAAGAAATTAACCATTTTAAAAGTTTTTTTTTCTTCTTTTTTTTTACAGTAAAGCTGTAAAAATGAAATATGTTCTAAAACGGAAATTCTATTAGAACTTGCTTTGGAAAAATATTTAAGTTCCGGGAGATAATGAAATTGTTTCCGGTTTGAACCTAGGTTTTAAATTGCCACCACCGAAGATTTATAGCCCATTATTGACTTATCTTTAGTACATATTATAAAGAAGAGTGTGAGATGTTCGAAAACAGCGAATGAACCAGTTCTGCAGTCTTTTGTGACAGCAAGCCAATAACTTTTAATTAACCTCATTCCATTTGTTTCACAATCGCTATCACCGAAATCTTTAAAGCTAATTTATTCCACTTTTGAGAAATAAAAAATGAGAAGAATGCAACCGAGAGAAGACTTTTTTTTTTAAATTATCTTCAGGACGACTCGAACATCGAATTTTCTTAAATAAATATTTCGTAATTTCATTATATTTGTTTACTTGCTGTTTATATCACGTTGATCTACAAGAGCGCTATCTGTGCTCGCCGTCCCTGGTTTTGAAGTAACATACTAGTCAACGCCACCAACTGTCAACTTTGGATTACTCTCGTCAGACCGAATAGTGGGATTTGACCATTACTCTTATAGCGCACCCACCGCCCCAAAGCGAGATGTGAAATTTTTATTGCAACGGGACACAAACCACGTACACTCAGATCCATAGTCTGGTACGCTAGCCTCTGAGCCACGACCGAAGTTCTGGCTAGGGCCTTGGCAAATCCACAAGAATTATCAGCGTTAAATCCACCATCTCTAGCAATCATGTATATCAAACGAAAAACCTTCAAATGAATTCCACCCCCACCCCCCTCTAAAGCACCTGGTGACTCACCGAAAAAATCTGAAAAATACCACGATAAAATTCGGGTTTCAATACCCGCAGTAAGTCCAGTACAGTTTGTATAGCTTTACGCTTATCAATAAACAAAAAACAAACAAAACAAGACTCTGTAAAACAGAAAGGTGGTGTACAAGTATATATCAATGAGATATATTACACAAACCAAAACTTGTTAATGTTTATATTATCTTCGCTATAGAAGCATGTCTCGTACTGATCATGCATAAAAACATAACATGACATAAGTATTATGTGTAAGAAGCACGTCATTTTCAAGACTATTCTAGGTGTTTTCATGAAGATGAACGTTACACTTTTTTTTTCATCGATCCTTCTAGACAGATGTGTCAGCATTATTTTTAATTCTTTCTTTTTTATTTGTAGGTTATGAGACTTCAATAACCTTTCCTAAAATTTGTATCGTTGTGCACTTTAGAATTGGTTTGATCGTCGATTCTATTCAGTCTTGCTTCATTGAACATTTTTGTGCGCTTTTTTTTTCTTGAAGAAGTTTAATTCCGTGTAACTAATCAAATGAAATAGACACATCTAGCTGGTTGGAAAATGTTAAATGTGTTTATCTTATGTAAAATACAAAACGAGAAGGAGATCTTGTGTAAAAATATAAATAATACGATTAATGTAGTATCTTTTATTAGAAAGTTCTTGAAAACGTAAACTCGTTCTCGTTCATAAAATGAACAAAAAATACACGTGCATAGCCAGTGGTGAAAAAATAATTATATAGAGATCTCGAACCTTCAAGTTAATAATTACCCTACTTTATGTGGAAATTTGCAATTTAGACGCGAAATTAACGAGATTTTTATATTAGCGGAATTAACGAGATTTTTATATTAGTAGAATTAACGAGATTTTTATATTAGCGGAATTAACTAGATTTTTTATATTAGCGAAATTAAAGAGTTTTTTATATTAGTGGAATTAACGATATTTTTATATTGGCGAAATTAAAGAGCTTTTTATATTAGTGGAATTAACGATATTTTTATATTAGCGGAATCAACGAGGTTTTTATATTAGCGAAATTAACGATATTTTTATATTAGCGGGTCAAATCATAATTTTACAACTCAGCAACTCTATAAATCAACGCCCGCATGGCCAGGTGGTTAGGGCGCTCGACTCGCAATCTGAGGGTTGCGGGTTCGAATCCCCGTCACACCAAACATGTTCGCCCTTTCAATCGTGGGGGCGTTATAATGTGACGGCCAATCCTACTATTAGTTGGTACAAGAATAGTCCAAGAGTTGGCGGTGGGTGGTGATGACTAGTTGCCTTCCCTCTAGTCTTACACTGCTAAATTAGTGACGGCTAGCGCAGATAGCCCTTGTGCACGAAATTCAAACAAAACAAACCGTAAATCAAACACTGTTTGCTACAAACAGATTAAAAAAAATGGTTGAACGAGGATATATTCACTCTTTATTAGCTTAAAGGTGTTAGAGGTTTTGGAGCTAATACTTATATTTTATTACTTACTTATCATATATAATAGTAAAAAGACGAATATAACAATTTTCTAGAGCCATAAAATCAGAATGCTTCAAATATCATTATTTAACAAAACAATATAACATACAAGATTCGCTACTCGTGCTTTAGCCGTTAGGTCGTAATCAAGAAACTGATGTAACTCTTTATGATGACCATCGTCTGTTGCAAAGATGATCATTAAACAAATGGAGACTGGAACGTGAGAGAAGAATATCAAAATCTAATTATATGTACAAAATAATAACAAAAAACATTTGTTCTATTTTAAGTTCTTCAGAAAATGTTTTAATCTGAGCTTCTTAACGATTTTTAATACAGGGTGTTCCAAAATGAATATACCATAAAAACAGTTAAATAACTTTTTTTTTTATTATTTGAGATAACAACAACATTCAAAACAAAATATCTTCTGAAGTCTAGAAAGTTTTATTTAAGTTAATTATTTTGTTATTACTTACATTATTTATCGTTATTATTTATGAATGTGTTTTATGACAGATTTCAGAACTGACCTTGTTTTCGAGGCAAATGACAACTCTCGAAGAGTTACCCCCTATTTCGCCCATTTGGACGTTTTACCTTTGGGTCATTTTGAAAACAAAAATCTAACATAACAAACTAAGGGATCTTGGAAAACTGGCACTTTGTATCCGTGATACTGTCTTATCCATCCCTAGAGCTGTGTTGGAAAACGTGTTCTCAGAATGTGAATGCAGAATTCGATTGGTTCTAGCTAACGAAGAAAGGCGCATAGAAACTTATTAGTTAAATTAAATAAAACTTACAATCTTTCATAAGATATTTTGTTTTGAATTTTGTTGTTATCTCAAATAATACAAACGTTATTCGACTTTATTTTTGGTATATATATTTGGGACACCCTGTGTGTCTGAACATGAGCTTCACAGGCTCTTATGGTGGTTCATCTGTCCACTAGAAAATTACTAAGCCACATTGATGTATAGTGTTGCGAGAAGAGACCTTAAACTCGTGCTGCAAGATTTATAAATCCCCCGTTCAGGTTTTCTGAAGGAATATTACAGTGTTTTTAACCATCATGGCATACAATCTAAACTGACTAAATTTAGAATTTACTTAACCTCTACTGAGAGCACTTTTGCATAACTAGTGTGTAATAATACTGATTTCTCAAGTGCTAGTACAATGTAGCCAATACTGTTGGATCTCAGGGCTTGAATCTTTTAAAGAGTTATTATTGGTCGAAGTAAGTTTGAACACTAAAAAAATAATCCTAATTGGTCACAATATTTGGCACTGTTGTTGGATAAATAAGGGCTTTAATCTTTTAAAGAGTTGTTATTGGTTCAAGTAAGTTTGCACACTCAAAAATTAATCCTAACTGGTCACAATATTTGCCACTTTTGTTGGATATAAAAGCTTTAATTATTTAAAGAGTTATTATTGGTCGAAGTAAGTTTGCCCACTAAAAATATAATCTTAATTGGTCACAATATTTGCCAATGTTGTTGGATATAAGGGCTTGAGTATTTTAAAGAGTTGTTATTCGTCGAAGTAAGTTTGCACACTAAAAAATTAATCCTAAGTGGTCACAATATTTGTCACTGTTGTTGGATATAAGGGCTTGAAAATGTTATAAAGTTACTTGTTGTTGAGGCGAGTGTTAAACACTAGCAAATGATTTTTAAGTGAGTGGTCGCATAATTTCGTCATTATTTTTGGATTATGGAGCTTCAATCCGTTAAATAGTTGTTACTAGTCGAAGCGAGCGTTGAACATTAGACAATAATTTATAATTGGTGCATTATTGAGCCACTATTGTTGGATCTTAGAACTTCAGTCTGTTAACGATTTTTCATTGGTCCTGATGATTGTTGAAGGCTAAAAACCGAATGGAGTCTGGCATTTAGTTTATTGAAGTAAAGATCAAAGGGTTGACTAATTTCAATTACATTTTCTTTAAACTAAGACTACCTGGGGTAACTTCTGTTCCAAATATCACGGAACAACGTAGAAGATAAACAAACGGACGTGGACATACAAAATGTCTTGAAGAACCTAATGTTAATGTACCAGAAACTTCTGATGCTTGATTACATGTTGTTGTTGTTTGTTATTAAGCACAAAGCCCACCACAGACATACCGCTGTGCCACTTGGAGGCTCTTGATTAGATCAAAACATTTATACTTAAACGAACTGAAACAATTTTTTTTTCAGCCGTGTATTTAACACTTCATGTGCTGGCATCGAATACAAAAGTTACATGTTTGTAGAAATGACAAAGCACTACCAACGTAGTTAGTAAAAATCTATGTACTCAATTTCTTATAGATTAGTCTACCGATGGGACAACTCTAAATTTACGGGCTTACAACGCTAAAATCCAGGTTTCGTTATCCGCGGTGGACACAGCAAATAGCCTAATGCGGCTTTGCTCTAAATTAAACAAACAAATAAACTTATACAATAAAGGGGACTGTTTATTTGTTTAGGGATATAAGTTTGTTTGTTTGAAGTTAAGCACAAAGCTACACAATGGACTATCTGTGCTTTGCCCACCACGGGTATCGAAAGCCGGTTTCTAGCGTTGTAAGTCTGCAGACATACCGCTGTGCTACTGGGGAGCAGGGATATAGGAGAAGGGATACGAAATGACTTTCTCTAAATTTCAATGTGTATTTTCTTTTTAAAGGCGTTTTCACAAATTACTAAACACGTGGGCTAGCAGGCATTATTCGAATTTTCATTTTGTTTTGTCGTATTCATAAACGGTTTAGTAAACAAGAAAATATAAACAACTTAGAACATGAAATAAGAACAGTATTTAGTTTATCAGTGTCTTCATTTTAACTTGTTTATCACCGACGAAAAGAAATTTCAAGTTACAGCGTTTATAGTTTTTCAAAGATATGTCAATTTAGCGTCGAGTTTGGTATTTTCAGCCTGGACGGTACTTTATGTGACACCTGGTTTAAACGGTCAGATAGCCGTCTTTGGCTAGGGATGGAAATCAGAAGCTGCACGCGCCACCTACACGGCTCTTCTCAATCGAATAGCAGGATTGGCCGTGCGAAGTGCGGTCAGTGATACATCGTGAGTTCGTACCTTGGATCATGCGATCAGCAGCCTGGCACGCTAACCATAATACGTTATTGAAAATTTGGAGTTAGAACGTAGATCAACCTAAAATCTACTATTTGAGTTCAGGAAAATGCGTCATTAAAATTACTTGGTTGTTTTCTTTGAAATATGTTATAAATAAATAAGTTTTCGATGTCCATTCCAGACATTATATTTAGTTGTAAATGACAAGAAACTGCACAAAACAGATAAGAAAAAACACACACACACATACAGAAAACTTTAATAAGTTTGATATTTCCTCACAGCTTACATCTATTTCCAGAGATACGATGTTTTTGACCAGAAAAATATCTTAACTTGTCTGGAAATTACAAAAGCTACTAATGACACGTTGATATTATATTAAAGAAAATGTTTTGATTGTATTTAAAATTCACGTTCTTATATCACATTTCCATATGCTGAATTCCTTGTCGTGAATAATGAGAAATTTTGTTATTTACACAAAGTGTGTTGGAGATGTTTTAATGATGCAGAGAAAGGAAATTAACCCTTTTTTTGTCATTATTATGCCATTACAAATACCGCCAAGACTAAAAACCGTATAATAACAGTTATTGCAGATGTATCAATTTTTCCTTACAAGAAAGTTTAATCGAATTATTTTGAAAATTAAACTTACATACTGAATACAAAGCTTTTTGAAGCTGAAAATTTGAGAATTATTTGGTTCGCATCCCTTTGCTGTAAAAACGTGCTCCGCAATTTTGGGCCCGTGGGTGCGCTATAAAAGTGACAGTCTAATCACATTATTCGGTCAGACAAGAGTTGACGGGGTTGCAATTGATTGGCTACCTTCGCTCTAGTTTGCCCCCAGTGGCACAGCGGGGTGTCTGTGGACTTACAACGCTAGAAACCGGGTTTCGATACCCGTGGTGGGTAGAGCACAGATAGCCCATTGTGTAGTTTTGCCCCCCTCCAGTGGCACAGCGGTATGTCTTCGGATTTATAACGCTAGAAACCGAGTTTCGATACCCGTGGTTGGTAGAGCACAGATAGCCCATTGTGTAGATTTGTGCTTAACTACAAACATACAAATCCTCTAATTTAAAAACTCAAAATTAGGTACGGCTATGTGCTGACAGATGTAGTACCTGATGATGACAAAACTTTGTCGAAACATTGTACATTTGCTGTTATGTTAAACTTATATTAAAGTTTTTCTTCACTACCCATTCAAGCCGTCTCCAGCCATTATTAGTCTCAAAGTGGGTTCCTCGTCATCGAATTTGCACATAACTTCTGACACAAGGTGAGTAGAGTTTTCCAAGACTTATCTTATATTGATGTATATCATGTATATTGTTATTTTATTCGTGAATCGTTGTTTCATTTCCAAAACTAAATAAAGTTTTACTAATTTTCACTGATCAGAGTAGTTGAGAGTAACTTCCGGTGAAACAATTAATTCTCCTTCGAATGTCAAACCGTTAAAATAAGAAACACATATAAATCAATGCCGCCATATTCGTTCCGTACTATTCACCTTTCATGTCTTGGTTCATCATTTCTGACTCATCAAGACTTCGAAAATCAATTCGACAAATGTTAAGGAACATATAAGTTAAGCGTTTCTGGAATTTATACTCGATTTCTAGAGTATGACTTTGAAAGTGGCTCAAGGTCACATGAAACCTAAGTACTTAAACAGGTCGAAGCGAGCTTTGATGGTTTCATGTTTAATAGAAGTCTACCTAACAAAACACGAGTGAATCGAACCAGGTAGAAATGCGAGAGAACTCTGTAATTGATTTCCGGGTCAGTCTATGGAAATAACACACGAGAAAGTCCGCTCGTGTTTAACTACAGTCCTCGTAATATTATCATACACGTATCGTGTGTCCTGAAACACGTGCACCTGTTCCCACTAGTTAATCTAGATGAAAATACCGAGCTCACTGCTCTGCACCCTAAACGTCTTCATGTGTTTATTCAAATATACGTAATCGCTGTTATCACTCGGATTACTCTTAATGGAAAACAGATCCTTGTCTTCTCTGACATGATTGGTGTATATGAAATTAATGCTTTTATCTATCAAATCTTGTAAACTCTACCCAACAAAAAAGAAAAAAAAACAAATATAATGAAGGTTTATTGAAACATTTGAGTGCCTTGCATTATGCTTTTTTTTCCTTTTTTTTTGTTGAGAAAGGTTTACTTCTGTGAAACTTTATGTACAAAAAGTTGGATGGTGTGGTGGTGTTCAATTTCATTTTCCCATTATGAATTTACACTTTTTATTTACTTTGAAAACAAACCCGTATCCACTATTTTTCTTATTCTCTAAATAAACATATAGAAAAACCAACGGAAACTTACTCCCAAAGGTTATGATATCAAATAGCAAGGGAAGTTTACTTACAAAGGTGATAATATTAATTAACTCACTTCCAAAGGTGAGCCTCCCAGTGGCACAGCGATATGTCTGCGGTCTTACAACGCTAGAAACCGGGTTTTGATACCCGTGATGGGCAGAGCACAGATAGCCCATTGTGTAGCTTTGTGCTTAACTTCAAACAAACAAACAAATCCAAATGTGATAATATTAATTAACTCACCTCTTAAGGTGATAATATTAATTAACTCACTTCCAAAGACGATAATATTAATTAACTCACTTCCAAAGACGATAATATTAATTAACCCACTTCCAAAGACGATAATATTAATTAACCCACTTCTTAAGGTGGTAATATTAGTTAACTCACTTCCAAAGATGATAATATTAATTAACCCACTTCTTAAGGTGGTAATATTAGTTAATTCACTTCCAAAGATGATAATATTAACTAACAGGGGTTTCAATTTTAGATAGGAGTGAATCAAATATTTTCTTTAACATCTAATAAGTACCAGTAGATTTTGAACACAGTGGTTTCATTGCATAAGAACAACTATTCAACGGAAAGCTGTCCTTCTATGTCAATAGCAGAATCTATACGTGTAATAAGGTTGTTTTTTTACAAATATTATCTTTGTAGAAAACAACAAGAGAAGTATTTTATTATAAGTGCTGTAATATCGAATATATAAAGGAAATGAGACATAAGCACTTAGCAGGAAAAGGAAGTTTTACATACCATTCTCTCGCCATTATTTGACGAAAGTCTGTGTGTGTCAGCTTATAATTAGCGAACCGCTGAAACGATTGTCACCAGATCTGACATGTTTCTTAGGGTCTCAAGGGAGTCGCATAGATAGGTCGGCGTTCGAATCTGACTCTCTATATCACCCGTGCCGACCACCGTGTCTTCCCCGTGCGTTGTGTCTGCATATAATTAGCGAACCGCTGGAACGATTGTCACCAAATCTGACATGTTTCTTAGGGTCCCAAGGGAGTCACATAGATAGGTCGGCGTTCGAATCTGACTCTCTATATCACCCCTGCCGACCACCGTGTCTTCCCACGTGCGCTGTGTCTGCATATAATTAGCGAACCGCTGGACCGATTGTCACCCAACCTAGCATGTACTTTTAGGACTACCCGTTAAACAGGCGTAGAACAGATAGTATTCTTGAAAGTAAACAATAAAAACATAAATAAAAACAACAGATTTTATTAATCACCTTCTACGATATACATTTCTAAGGCTCATTGCAATGTAGGTTTTACGCTGTTAATATTCCTCCCGACATATTCCCGGGTGGGACAGCAGTAATTTTACGGACTTACAACGCTAAAATCCAGGGTTCAATTCCCCGTGGTGGACAAAGCAGGTAACCCATTGTAGATATGCTCTAAAACAAACAAACAAACAGATAAATAAATACCCAACTTTCCTTTCACATCGCCATTGATTTTGGATATTATTCTATGTTTATGATTGAAAGGAATGTAAAACAAGCAAACTAAAATAAAGCAACTTACCAGTACTTTACATAATAAAGACAGCATTTAAAGTTTCAAGTGATATTTCAATATACTCCCTAACTGTTAATAACTATTACAACATACGGTGTTGAGCGAATTATGGGATTGTATTTCTGCATATTCCAGTATTATGCTCAGACTCGACGGAGGTTTAGAATGGTATATGAAAACGGTTTTGGAGCATCACCACGTCGTTACAGTCAACATCGCCACATTTGGTTATGCATACCTTCCATACTAAGTCTGGCGTACAAGAACGACGATTTTCAAGCGCCCATTTCAACAATCCGATCGAAAATAAATTCACACCGGTATGTATTCGAATGGAATATCATAATTACCCGTTTCACTCTCTAGCTGCTTGAGGTGCGCAACGGTTGAACAGATATGTCGTGAAAGAAACTTGTGTAGATGGAAATATTTCCACGTGGACGGTTTATGCTCACCACGGCTAAGCTCTAGCTGCTTGAGGTGCGCAACGGTTGAACAGATGTGTCGTGAAAGAAACTTGTGTAGACGGAAATATTTCCACGTGGACGGTTTATGCTTACCACGGCTAAGCTCTAGCTGCTTGAGGCGCGCAACGGTTGAACAGATGTGTCGTGAAAGAAACTTGTGTAGACGGAAATATTTCCACGTGGACGGTTTATGCTCACCACGGCTAAGCTCCAGCTGCTTGAGGTGCGCAACGGTTGAACAGATATGTCGTGAAAGAAACCTGTGTAGACACGTGGACACGTGGACGGTTTATGCTCACCACGGCTAACGACCGGGGTATGGCTTGTTGCATGTCTCTTTCTGATTGGACCTGCTGATCCATATTCCTTTGTTTACAGTCTTGCAAATTGTAATTGGTCGATCTAAACACATTTTGTACGACCTGATTGTATGAATATTTTGAGCCGGAAAGGGCTATTACATATCCTTCCGAAAAGCGATCAGTTTTCGGTGGCGTCACACTACCTACGTAACGCTAAACGATGTCAAAATGTAGCTCTGATACATTCCGTTCCACCACAACTTTACATTGGCTAAATTTCTCAAGTGATTTACCGATTTTTGTATTCAAAATTATTTTAATCTAACGTATACTACCCTATGCAAGTGCGTCTATTACGCATTAAGTTTGTAAACGAGTTCATTTCTAAACATAAAATAATAAAAAAAACATCTCAAAGTTCTTAGTTTATATTTATGAGTTCATGATTCCAATCCAGGAAAAGTAATAAAATATTATAGAGGAAAAAAGTAATATTTAAGGTGAACGGTGACCGATGTGGGTCAAATAGGCCTGAAACGTTATGAGACGGTTAAAGCAGAAGAAGAAAAAAAGGAATAATTTTCTGTGTTCAAAACACCTCATAATGCTTCATCTTAACAGATCATGTTTTTTAGTTAACAGTTTGAAATAATGTTATCGGTAGTTTATTGCTCTTGATAAGAACGACGTTCTCGTGCTTCTCTAGGAACAATTTTCTCCATTGTTAGTCGTGCTGTCTGGTGGCCTTGATCGCATATTACCGTCCGACATAGTGAGAAGCTTTTATGAAGGACGTCGAGGTCAGTTTTAGGCCATTTTCCACAAACTCTTTACTATATACAGACACTGGAACTCTAGATAGACTAAATGCATGAAACTAGTGAAGTTGTATTGAGGGACTTGACAGGTATGTGATTGAATGGGATTGCTGTGATTCCAGCTTTGTCGGTCATTGTGTTTTTGTTGTTTTTTTTTTATAAAAACAACCTTTGATTTCCAGTTGTTGTTGGCAGCTGGTGAACCTTTGTTTTATTATCTTGTTAACGGCACTAATAGACATGCCTAACTTGATCACAATGATGTTTTTGTCTTTTTTCTCTCCTAACCATAACAGCCTTCATTTTGTAGACGAGGGCGTTGCTTCAAATATTGTTGGTTTCTGGAACTCGCTGGTGTTATAAGTACGGTTTCCACAGAGAGCAACGAAAGCTGCTTTATTTGTAACGTTATGTCCTTTGGCTGTACGTCGTTTGGTGATCTTATTGTACAAACACACTTCTTCGGAAAAAGCCATGAAAAAAATAATCGTTTTGCTTGTTTATTTGTTGAATTTCGCGCAAGACTATTCCAGGGCTTTCTGCGCTAGTCCTATCTAATTTAGAAGTGATAGACTAGAGGGAAGGCAGCATCCACCGCCAACTCTTAAGTTACTCTATACCAACGAATAACATTATAAGGCCCTTACACCGCCCCCGCCCCCCAGCTGAAAGAGCGAGCATGTTCAGTGATAGGATTCGAATCCGCGACACAGAGATTGCGAATCGAGCGCCCTAAGAGTCAAGCCATGCCAGGCTCTAATTATCCAGTCATAAGTCTATTCGTGGCAGAATTGTACGTCGAAAGGAAGGGATTAAGTCTTGAACCAAGTATGTAGTCGCTAAACAGTTTCCCCATAGTGCCATAGTGACGACCCATTATCGCATTAGCATATGCAAATTATTATTATAAAGTGCGATGTACCTTTTACATGAATTGGGAGTTTTTGTGAATAGGAAGAATCCTCTGTTCAATTGTGATGAATAAATATGCAAATGTGTTTAGTTTACAAACTTCAAAATAATAAAGAAACTACAATAGTCGATGTTTGTTGATGTATTTAAAAACTATTTCAATCATTTATCGTTAACGTTTTCGACGAGGCTTTTAATAATTCTTATATTCACTTTTAAAGTGGAACAGTTAGTGGTGATAAATGGTATATTTTAAAAACAATTGTATTTATAACAAAGCTACTAAGACTATCTGCAGTATATGACATGCATAAGGTATCTCATCAATATATGACATACATAAGATACGTTAGCAGTATGAACATTCTGGTAGTAGTGTTCTCATCTTCTCTTGTTATTTCATTCTAGCCCATATGGCTGGCAGTCCAGCAAAGGGATTACGCCTTTTCTTCAGCCATCAGGTAAAGTTGCAGAATATAATGACTATAGATAATGGAATAGTAGATGTGATTTTTTCTTCCGCAGTGAAAAGGATTTTAAAACGGGAACTTAAGAGTATGAAAGGATGTTTGTCAAGCGTTCAAAACTTTATTGAATTAGGTGTAAAGGGAAGTAAGATACGAATTAAAAAAAAATCATCTTCAGGCAAGATCAAAACTTTATTGAATTAGGTGTAAAGGGAAGTAAGATACGAAATAAAAAAAATCATCTTCAGGCAAGATCAAAACTTTATTGAATTAGGTGTAAAGGGAAGTAAGATACGAAATAAAAAAAATCATCTTCAGGCAAGATCAAAACTTTATTGAATTAGGTGTAAAGGGAAGTAAGATACGAAATAAGAAAAACATAATCTTCAGGTAAGATCAAAACTTTATTGAATTAGGTGAAAGAGAAGTAAGATACGAAATAAGAAAAAAAATCATCTTCAGGCAAGATCAAAACTTTATTGAATTAGGTGTAAAGGGAAGTAAGATACGAAATAAGAAAAAAATCATCTTCAGGCAAGATGATTATACAGAGGCAGGTTTTTCACAGGGAGAAGCATCATGTCTTCATCTGTTACATGCTGAAGAGATGATCAGCCGGAGGAAGCACCTTTCGTGGAGGATGAACTGGGAAGGTTATCAGATCGCCATTGTGACTGTAGAAGCAGCGAGTGATTTATTTGATACAAAGCTTCCGAAGATGACAAAGAATGCTAGGAAATGTGATGCGATTAAACAACATATGAGTTATTTCATTCCGATCCCTTGGGGGGGATGCGATTAAACAACATATGAGTTATTTCATTCCGATCCCTTGGGGGGGATGCGATTAAACAACATATGAGTTATTTCATTCCGATCCCTTGGGGGGGTGCGATTAAACAACATATGGGTTATTTCATTCCGATCCCTGGGGGGGGGAGGACCGGTGGGCCGGTAGAGGGTTGCGCCCTCTCGTCGGCCAAGCGACGAACAGAGAAAGAGAAAGCTGGTAAAAAGTTAGTAATAGAAGGGTAAGCGAGCAAGTCAGCACAGGAGGCGGAAAACGTGGAAACGCGGTATGTGCAAATTGAGGAGACAATCCAGAGAAATATGGGTGACCACTGATTAGTCTACATCACGTAATGGAGATAGTGTGGGAACTGGCAATGGGTATTAGGATGTGCAAATTGAGGAGACAATCCAGAGAAATATGGGTGACCACTGATTAGTCTACATCACGTAATGGAGATAGTGTGGGAACTGGCAATGGGTATTAGGATGTGCAAATTGAGGAGACAATCCAGAGAAATATGGGTGACCACTGATTAGTCTACATCA
>NW_013666329.1:305961-308888 GCF_000517525.1 Limulus polyphemus | reverse complement strand
TCCAAAATCTGGAGACAAGAGTAGAAGGCCAGAGAAACGAAAATCCAGGCTGTATGTCCATAGGTCAAGCAGAATCTGATGAATGTCTTGTATGTGTATAGCAGAAGTGGAGGGTTCAGGCCCCAGAAGGTACCGGTGAGAGTACGGAGTAGATGAAGATGACGAGAAACCTTAGCAGAAAGGGCAGATAAGTGAGGCTTCCAAGTAAGATGCCTATCAAAGACAATGCCAAGATAGGTCACAGAGTCTGAAAGGGGGGATCGGGACATCAAACAGAGACGGGTCGCGGCAAGGGCGAAACTTACGACGTGATGGACCAAAAAGAATACTCGTGTCTTAGGGACATTGAGGGATTAAGGCCAGCAGCGACACCAATACAAAAATGAATTTACAGCAGCCTGGAGTAGCTTATTCAGTGTGGACATCGTGTAAGAATGGGCTACCAAAGCTGTGTCATCAGCATATTGAAACAACTGAAGAGGGGGCTGGGGACAAGGCATATCAGCAACATAGAGAATGTACAAACGGGGAGACAACACAGAGCCTTGTGGGACTCCAGCATATAGTGTGAAAGGGCGAGAGAGAGAAAACCATCAATCGAAACGCGGCACGCCACCTGTGTAGAAAAGAGAAGATGAGACGAACATAGGGAATAGGAAAATGTAACATATGCAGTTTGTGGAGTAAACCTTGATGCCAAACTGAGTCAAACGCACGCCGGAAATCAAACAAGAGCATGCAGGAGGGTATTCGAGTGTTGAAATGATTGTAAAGTGAGTCAGATAATTTGAGCAGTTGATCCAAGGTAGAAAGGTGTGGTCGAAATTCCGCCTGTGTATGTGGCAGCAGGTTGTGATGGAGGGTCTTCATAGACATTAAGATGAGATGACTCACTAGCGAGGTACAAGAGGTAACTATGGAGGATTTTCATAGATATCAAGATGAGATGATTCACTAGTGAGAACCAGCGGCAACCATGGAGGGTCTTCATAGACATTAAGATGAGATGACTCACTAGTGAGGTACAAGAGGTAACTATGGAGGGTCTTCATAGACATTAAAATGAGATGACTCACTAGTGAGGCACAAGCGACAAACCATGGAGGGTCTTCATAGATATTAAGATGGGATGATTCACTAGTGAGCTACGAGCGGCAACCATGGAGGGTCTTCATATACATTAAAATGAGATGACTCACTAGTGAGGTACAAGAGGTAACTATGGAGGGTCTTCATAAACATTAAAATGAGATGACTCACTAGTGAGGCACAAGCGACAAACCATGGAGGGTCTTCATAGACATTAAGATGAGATGACTCACTAGTGAGGTACAAGCGACAACCATGGAGGGTCTTCATAGACATTTAAGATGAGATGATTCATTAGTGAGGTACTAGCGGCAACCATGGAGGGTCTTCATAGACATTAAGATGGGATGAGATGGGCGAAAAACAAAATACTGTTAAACGTAACTAGGAAAAGTAAAAATCAATAAGACTGTATGCAACTTTTTTATACTTTTTTGAAGGCTATTTTTATGTCTCTCAGGGAAGTTTCGGTACCCACAATGGGAATAGCCCAGGTTTGTGTAGGTTTGCGTTTAACAACAAATATAGGAAAAAACAAACACAGACTCCCGGGAACAAAAAGTGCATACAAGACTAAGTTATTGTTGGAGGGGATAAGGAGCATACAAAAAAAAACAACATATTTCAAAAATGAATCAATAATGTTTAATGCAGTCCTCACAATTATACAAAACCCCCTCGACTCCTGGACGTGACTTAACAGTTAACCACAGTATTACATAAATACGTACTTATAGATCTCCTGAATTAAATTCGGTAGTAAAAGTCGTTAGTTTATGAACAAGCTGGATGGGAAAGCTAACTAAAATAGGGTAAACTTGAAACATGTCGTTATTCCATAATCAATTAGCTAGCTAAGCCATATTAGGCCTTATGCTTTCTAAAATAGGAGGGAAAGGCATTCACTAGTACAGCAAGCATTCAAATAATCTGATTACCAATAACTTTAGCAACTACTGAGTAAATAAAAGAACTTGCATTACATCGGAACACTCATAACATAGCTACTATCCTCGTTTTATCGCGATTGTGTAAACTAATTTATCAAACTAAAAAAAATTATCTGATAAGGGAAGACGGTCACACTTACTTCCCTGCTCTAAGGGAATAGCTAGAGTTATAACATTTTTTTCTGGGTAATTTCGCTCTTCGGCTGACACAGAAGAAGCAGCCTACTACGTGGCTCTGCGCTAGAACAAACAAACACATTTCTGGAATTTATACTGTTCAGACGTCTACTTGCAAGCGACTGTCTCTATTTTTTTCGTATACAGGTTAATATTTTCATGCGAATATATCGCATTTATTGAGAGATATTTTCGTGGCTCTATAGGAATAACTTTTGAGCGTTAAAAACGACGAAATTCAACTATTAAAATCCTGAAACGTTATATTTTACCATTTGGAAGGATATTAGCGCACAAAAGTCACGAATATCAATCTAACTTCAGGCTGTCGCGATGACTTCTTGTTTGTTTGTTTGAGATTTTTTTCACAAACTACACAAAGGGCTATCTGTGTACAGTCGTGCTTAATGCTAAAGGGAAAGCTTATAGTCAATAGCAACTGCCTCCAACTTTTGGGCTATTCTTATCTGACCGAATAGTGAGATTTTACTATTTCTGTTTCAGTGCTCCAGCTCTTGGGCTACTCTTATCTGACCGAATAGTGAGATTTGACTATTTCTGTTTCAGTGCTCCAACTTTTGAGCTACTATTATCTGACCAAATAGTGAGATTTGACTATTTCTGTTTCAGTGCTCCAACTCTTGGGCTACTCTTATCTGACCGAACAGTGAGATTTGACCATTTCTGTTTCAGTGCTCCAACTCTTGGGCT
>NW_013666329.1:294017-305070 GCF_000517525.1 Limulus polyphemus | reverse complement strand
AGGAGTTGGCGGTTGATGGTGATGACTAGTTGCCTTCCATCTAGTCTTTCACTCCTAAATTAGAGACGGCTAGTGCAGATAGCCCTCGTGTAACTTTGCGCGAAATTCAAACAAACTCTCTCTCATTTTCTTTTTCATTGAAATATTTATAGGTTACATAAAAAAAGTGTAAATTGTAACACGTATCATATATGGGCTGTGTCATCTTTAGTGGTATTTTTCACTATGTTAAAGAAACTAGCAGTAATAGATATATAGGACAATAGGACCGGTCCTGGCTTAGTAGATAGCGCGATCGGACTTTGGATCCGAGGGTGTGCTGTCAGAACGTCGGATAATTCCCCGCTACTTGGTCACACAAGAGTAGTCCAACAACAGGTGATGGAGGCTGTTGATTAATTGCATTTCCTCTAGATTAGCAATTTAAATTTAGGGACGGCTATGCGCAGATAACCCTTTGTGTATTTTTAGCGCGAAAATTCTGAAACGGACAAACAGATAGAGGGTAATCAGTTACGAACAAAGTTTATAATGAAACTACTGTACATAAGACGAGCGGCTTGCATTTCGCAAAATTTCAACAAAAAAATTAACTCGTAGAAGAACGGAGATGATCCAGGTAGAACCTACTGGCTAATAAAAGGCCGAAGGTTCGCAAAACAACATCGCTGAATACATTCTGTACTTCCATCTATGGGCGCGTTATAAGAATAACAGTCAAATCCGTTATTCGGTACAAAGCCCTTGTGGCAGTGGGTGCTATTGATCGATTGTCTTTCTTCTGTTCAGTAGTTCAATATTATTAACAGCTGTATCTGAAACCATAAAGTGATCTCTGGTTGAAAATCCCAAATACCAAGTTCTCAAAGTGTTTGTTTGTTTGTTAAAGCACAAAACTACACAAAGAGCTGTCTGTGCTGTGCCCACCACGGGTATGAAAACCCAGTCTTTAGCGTATAAATCCGCAGATGTACTGCTGTGCCGCTGGAGGGCTTGTCAAAACGATGAATAATTACATTTATATGTGAAATTGTGTATTTGTTTGTGAGCTTTTTAATTAAATATTGCCTCATGGAAAAAAACCCCCACAAAATAACCATGTCAGGAAAGCATCATATGTCGAAATAAATAACATTTTTTGTTACAGAATGTATAGTTTAAGAGGAACCTCCATATCTGTATAGTTATCAAGTTCTGCAGTTTTTTTTTATCTGTAGAACTGCAGAGCATGTGATACGATTGTGAAACTAGTGTGGTCAAGTTCGGAGTTTTTACTCTCTGTACAAATTGGTAAACCATACGGAAACGTTGAACCTGTAATACCTAGTGGCAACTTGTGGTTAGAAAACACTTTATAAAGACTGTCGTTCCACTGCAGCTTTTAAAACTAACATTAGCTCCAATTTGTTTATTTTTACTTTAGTTTTCTTTGTTCTACCGTGAACCAACCATTAACTTATATATTTTCTAGTCTAATGAAAACTACAAATATCCCAGGATTTTGTTTTTCTTACGGTTATAGAGATGATACAGGATTAACCGTATATTAAATATTTCTTCTAGGAAACTGTAGGAAGGTTTTTACTGTTTCTCTTTTTGTCATGGCCTAGTGGTTAAGGCACTCGATTCATAATCTGCGGATCGCAGGTTCAAATCCCGTCATCGAACGTGCTCGCCTCTTTCAGCCGTGGGGAATTATAATGGTAAAAGAACAGCCCATGAGTTGGCGATGGGCGGTGTTAACTAGCTGACTGCCCTCTTGACTGTCACTTCATAAGTAGGGACGGATAACGCAGATAACCCCTGATTAGCTTTGCACGAAATTGCAATCGAATTAATACACACGTCTAGATTTTTCTTTTTTAGTTTTTCATACTTTACTTTTTAATTTCTTTGATAAAAAGTTTCTTCATTAACAGGTTTGAAAATGAGTTTTTTTTTTTGCTAACAAATTAATTAACTCTGGAACATCACTCTTCTCAATATTCCCTGTGGCTAGTTTCTATGTAGCCTCCTGTTGCTAAGCTTATAACGCTAAAATTCGGGTTTCGATACACGTGGTTGGTACGGCTCATATAGCTCAGTGTTTAACAACAATCATACAAACAAATAACAGTTTCTAGGTGACGTCAGAAAGTTTGCAATGACGTGTAAATACGTGATTAAGTAACGCTCAAGTCAGATGGGTGGGTGGTGAGTGTCAGTTCATTTTGCCTGACAAGTATGGATGGATGTCTTCTCTCACGTGCTGCTTAGTGAAAATGTGAAACAGACAACTGATAACTCTGCAAGGACCAACACGATGAAATTTCAATTGACTTTAGCTCTAAATTTAGATTATTTGTTTATTCAGTTGGGCAATGCGTCCCTACTGGGTAAAAAAAACAACAACAACAAAAACATTCATCTTAAACATGAAATCTGTACATATATATAGTGTTATATACTTAGAACATTTCATTTACACAAAATCACCTCTGATATGCAAAAACTTGTCAAACTAATTATTGATAATCGATGTTAAGGAATAGACACGCACGAAAATTAGTTATTTCAACCAGATTGCTCCCCAGTGGCACAGCGGTATTTCTGCGGACTTACAACGCTAGAATCCCGGTTTCGATACCTGTGGTGGGCAGAGCACAGATAGCCCATTGTGTAGCTTTGTGCTTAATTACAAAAAAAAAAACAAAATCAACCAGTTTGATGGTGGTGAACCAAATGTTTATGGCAGCAACATTAGATATGATTCTAACCTCCTCCCGGGTGAGAGAGAGTACAATAGTGTGTGTGTGTGTGTGTGCACAACCGAAGCGTGTTCCAAACATAGCGTAAATGTGAAGCTATGTTGGATAACATTTTTCATCATGATAAAATCTGAAGGAACTCGGAATTGCATTCTTCAGCTGATCAAGAAATTGTCCAACATGAACAAATATTTCTCATATTTATGTGACAAAAAAAAAATTATCTGGTAATGAATCAAACCACTCGTCGGAACATCTCAATGTTTGGAAGGATAAATATTTATAAACATTCAAAGAAGAAAATTAAACTGGCACAGTAGAGTTTGTTTGTTTGTTATGGATTTCGCGCAAAGCTACACAAGGGCTATCTGCGCTAGCCGTCCCTAATTTAGCAGTGTAAGACTAGAGCTAGTCATCACCACCCGCCGCCAACTTTGAGCTACTCTTTTACCAACGAATAGTGGGATTGACCGTCACATTATAACGCCCCCACAGCTGAAAGGGCGAGCATGTTTGGTGGGACGAGCGCCCTAACCACCTGGCCATGCCGGGCCTTTGACTTAGTGTCTGTCATTTCTTAGTATTTAGACAGATCACCCATCTGATGGGAGAAACCTGAATTAATTCCAGAATGTTCAGTAGAAATGTTATATATGTATGTATTTTTTATACGTATAAAACGTTCAGCATCTAACCACATCCACGAGACTATCAAGACTCAAGGATGAATTTATTTTTATTTCCATTAATTAAAAGTTGAACATTCTAAGATGTTTCAGAGATGTGCTAGTTTGCTAGTGTTGTCTACTCTCTATAAAGTGTAACTTATGACGTAATGAGGGTCTTTTTTAAAAAAAAATATTATTAAGAAATTGATTCGTATTTTGTGTTGAAAGCTCCCATATTTTGCATATGCATCAAAATGTTTTTTTTTTTTCGTTTCACACCTTTTTAGTGCATATTAATTAAAGTAATTTGTGTGATAACGTGGCTCTTTGTTTTTTTGAAATGATTATTAAAACTAGTTTTTCTGGATGCTCTCCTTGGTGATAAAATGTTCAGCTGTTTCAATGAAGTACTAATGAGAGGCAACTTCTTCCATCTTACTAAAAGCCACTGACGAAATTCCACGATTTATCAGGTGTAAACTTTGTATGATAAAATTAGTGGAAATTAAAAGACTGCATTGTCGAGAAGAATGCAAAAATTACATAACTAGAGCTCACTGATTATATCAAAAGATAAATGGATTTTCTAATTCTAATCAAATCAGTCATGAGATTCGCGGATTGTGTAATTTTAAAGGGATCGCAAAGTCAATCAAGTGAGACATGGATTATCTAATTCTAAATGGATAATCAAGTCAATCAAATAAGACATGGATTATCTAATTCTAAATGGATAATCAAGTCAATCAAATGAGACATAGATTATATAATTCTAAATGGATAATCAAGTCAATCAAATAAGACATGGATTATCTAATTCTAAATGGATAATCAAGTCAATCAAATAAGACATGGATTATCTAATTCTAAATGGATAATCAAGTCAATCAAATAAGACATGGATTATTTAATTCTAAATGGATAATCAAGTCAATCAAATAAGACATGGATTATCTAATTCTAAATGGATAATCAAGTCAATCAAATAAGACATGGATTATCTAATTCTAAATGGATAATAAAGGCAATCAAATGAGACATAGATTATATAATTCTAAATGAATAATCAAGACATGAATTATCTAATTCTAAATGGATAATCAAGTCAATCAAATAAGACATGGATTATCTAATTCTAAATGGATAATAAAGGCAATCAAATGAGACATAGATTATATAATTCTAAATGAATAATCAAGTCAATCAAATAAGACATGGATTATCTAATTCTAAATGGATAATCAAGCCAATCAAATGAGACATGGATTATCTAATTCTAAATGGATAATCAAGTCAATAAAATGAAACATGGATTATCTAATTCTAAATAGATAATCAAGTCAATCAAATGAGACATGGATTATCTAATTCTAAGTAGATTATCTATTTCAAGATGTTTTTTTGGCACGTGTGTAATTCTTTAATATGTAAATTGGTGTTTTGATAACTGTATAAGTAAGTGTTATTTTGTAAAACATTACACTCCTGAGGATGACGCAAGATATACGTCGAAACATGTAGCGTGTATGAGATTGTTTTCCAGTCACATCGGAAATTTTACCACTTTTTAACCTTGTACAGTAAGTTATTATTTTAATATTTTATTTTAATAATTTGGATACTGGAAACAATATCATTTTATTGAATTGTGTATAAAATAAACGTTGTTTTTAAATAAAACTTTTTAGTTTTCGAAATGGATTATCTAATTGTAAAGGGATAATAAATTTAATTAAGTGAGGTATTAATTGTCTAATTCTAAAGGGATGATAAAGTCAATCAAATGAGTCATGTATTATCTAATTCTAAATGTATTGTTAAGTCAATCAAGAGGTGCATGGATTGTCTAAATCTAAAGCGCTCATTCAACCAATAAGGAGATAAATCTTTTGTTTAGGCCTCAGGGAATCCTCAAATTAAATGCGTAGATCACCTATTTATAAAAGGCTTACTAAATCAGCAAGAGATATCATGAGGATCTGGTTTTAAAGAGTATATAGTCTGTAATGTTAAGAAAGTGTCATTAAGATGTGTGTGTATTTCTCAGTGTTTTAGTTACGTGGCTCAAGAAGTAACTATTTTTCTAATTTCAAAGGGCTTATTATTGAAGAAGAAGACAAAAGATATATATATATATATATAGAAGTATATAAAGTGTAAGAAAACGTTTTGATGAACAAATTTCAACAACAGAATATTTGGGTAAACAAATCATAACAACAGGATTTCTTGTTTAACTCAGAACGAACTTTATTATGGATCTTTCATATAATGGCCTTAGCAACGGTTTTTTTTATAATTAAACCTTAATAACGGTTTTTTGAGGTAAGCAAACCTTTTGAGTAAAAAACAAACAAACATTAATAACATGTTATTTGGGTAAACAACCCTTAACAACAAGTTATTTGTTTTACTCAGAACTTTATTATGGTTGTTTCTTTCTATAAACAAACCTCAACAGCAAGTTATATAGATAAATAAACCTTAACAAGAGATTCTTTGGATAGACAAGTCTAAATACCAAGTCCTTTGTTACAGATAATTTGGTTTTACTCAGAATATGATTATGATAATTTTATATACTGACATTAGCTGCAGAATCTTTGGGAAACAAACCTTAACAACAGGTTCTTTGGATAAACATGTCTTAACCACAAGTTTCGTGGATAAACATACCTTAACAACAGGTTATTTGATTAAACAAACACTAACAGCAGATTCTTTGTGTTACTCAGACCTTTATAGGAGTGTTGTAAATATTGATCTTAGCAACAGGTTCGTTTTTTATACACATTTTTTGCTACAAATTATTTGTCTTACTCAGATCTTAAAGCAAAATGTTTAACTTTAACCGTCTCTCCAGACTATTCTGATTTTAACCATGTCTACACTGACAATTATTGTAAGTTTTGTTTTAGTTTGGTATTAGCAACAGGTTTATTTTATATACTGACCTTTACCATTCTCGTTGTTTATTCTGACTTATAATAAAGTACGTTCATACTGATCGAAAAAGATTCTTTCTTAATTATAACATTGTTGCAGACTATCAGTGGTCCTTACTTTAGGTTCTTTGTCTATTCTGTCGTTTATTACGGAAGTTTATTTGTTTATATGGATTCTAAATACAGGTTTTTTTCGTTTATAGTTGTTGTTTTTTGCGTATACACATATTGCCCATTATCTCACCCTTACTTTTTATATATATTAAATTTTACAGTAGCGTCTTTGTGCATACTGATCTTTGATACAATTTCTATGTGTGTGTGTGTGCGTGTGTGTCGACTTCAAATTGTGCTTTCTTTGTCGAGAACAACGATGAATATATATGTATATATTGATCTGTACTGCAGGGTTTTTTTTTCTGGACTGTCTTTAATCGTAAGCTATTTTCCATTTCGATCCTAACAATATGTTCTTTATGACATCATTAACCATAATTTCTTTGCTTCTATTGAACCGTCTTATTGTTGGTTTATGGGCTTTATTTCAACCAGCTTCTGAAATGTCCTTCAAAGCCAAGTTTGTTCTATTATCTACTAACGCAGCCCACTCGTGCTGCTGAGACTCTGGAGAATTTAGTCTGTATTATATATACAACTCAACAATTCCCCGGACTGTCCACTTTAATATACCATTGCCTGGGATGCTTGTAATCGAATCACGTTTTGACAAATAAGAAAAATATCAATTTGGACAGGAAATGAAATAAAACACAAAAGTAGAGTCATCTAATCTGGCATTTGCTGCTTGCTTTCTAGACTGAAGCTTCTCTTCACGTTACCCAGGTTTAGGTAATTAGAGTAGTGTGGACTTTTTCTTGTTCTTGAAAGGAAATACTTAGTATAGACATTATGCCCCTAATATGCTCCCGAAAAAAAGTGATACATGCGCAAGTACTCTCAAGCCCAAACAGGAGAGCTGTCGTCACCATTTCTCGAAAAAAATTCACCATGTTAATAATAAAGCAAAGAGGCTATTACTTTAGTTGAGAAGGAAAATATGACGTCATCTCGTTTATGAAAAAAAATAAATAAACAGATCATCGGCATTTTAGTGTTTTGTAAACAATGAATATGTTACTGTGGTTTATGGGATTTTGTAGAAAGCAGTGATGACACAAAAGTTTGATACTATCTCGCTTCTTTTCAATAAAAAGTTTACATACTAGCATTAACAATAGTTTAGTGCAGTTAGAATTTAATTGCTCCAAAATTTACAAAAACGCACTATGAATAGACTGAGAAAAAAGGACCAAATCTTAGAAAACAGCATTAAAATACCTTGAAATATTTTAACTGCTCCACCTACCTGTTGGGTGAAAGGACCAAATCTTAGAAAACAGCATTAAAATACCTTGAAATATTTTAACTGCTCCACCCACCTGTTGGGTGAAAGTACTAAATCGTAGAAAACAGCATTAAAATACCTTGAAATATTTTAACTGCTCCACCTACCTGTTGGGTGAAAGGACTAAATCGTAAAAAACAACATTAAAATACCTTGAAATATTTTAACTACTCCAACTACCTGTTGGGTGAAAGGACTAACTCGTAGAAAACAGCATTAAAATACCTTGAAATATTTTAACTACTCCAACTACCTGTTGGATGAAAGGACTAAATCGTAGAAAACAGCATTAAAATACCTTGAAAGATTGTAACTGCTCCACCCACCTGTTGGGTGAAAGGACTAATTCGTAGAAAACAGCATTAAAATACCTTGAAATATTTTAACTGCTCCACCTACATGTTGAGTGAATGGACTAAATCGCAGAAAAAAGCACTAAAATACCTTGAAATATTTTAACTGCTCCACCTACCTGTTGGATGAAAGGACTAAATCGTAGAAAACAGCATTAAAATACCTTGAAAGATTTTAACTGCTCCACCTACCTGTTGGATGAAAGGACTAAATCGTAAAAAACAGCATCAAAATACCTTGAAATATTTTAACTGCTCCACAGACTGCAGACTGAACACAGTTCGTTAAGATCTTCTCATAATTTATAATCCTCCACTTAAGCCTTCTATTAAACAACTAATACCCCCTTAAAGAAGTTGAATTCAAACATATCATTCTTGCATTGGTTTTTGCTGTAAAGCATAGAAGCATTGAAATAAACTACAGTCTTTTCTTCTCTACGTTTTTACTTTCTTCTTGATGATGGAACGAGTTTGTTTCAAAACATCCACTTCTACTGAATATCATTGTACTGAAATATGCTTTTACCTTTTTAGTTCTATCCAATCAATTGCGAAGATCTTTCAGCAACGCAGTTCTACGGTTCAGATATAATAAGTATCAGAAAAAAATAGTTCGAATATATCTGAACAGTTTTCTGGTTTTAGTCTTCAGCTTGACATACATAACCTGGTGGTTTGAACTAATGGCTCGCAATTTATGAGTCGCGGGTACGAATACCATCGGCCAGTATACTCGACCTTTCAGCCGTGGGGTTGGTATAATGTGACGGTCAATTCCTACTATTCGATTAGAGTAGCCCAAAATGTTACGGTGGGTGTGACGTTGAATAGCTTCCCTCTAGTATATCACAATGGGCTATCTATACTCTGCCCACCACGATTATCGAAACACGATTTTTAGCGTCGTAACCCTGCAGCTGAGGGAGCAATTCGAAACGGCTAGCGCAGATAGTCCTGATCCTTGTGTGAAATTCAACAAACACATTTTATTCTTCTTTTACTTTTAAAGGTTTTATTACCACTTAACATCTTTACGGGAATACCTCAAGAATAATAAATTTGAGGCTTAACATTTGAATAATTATTTTCCTAGATTGACACAAAACTATTGGTGGACAGGATATAATGAAGTGTCTTGATTGGGTGGATTACAGTTAGTCTTAAATGTGAACACCATTCTGAGAACGAATAGCTGCAGGCAACTTTCCGAACAGAAAGAAGGATTAGACCCGAACTAGCGAGACATAAGAATAAGCAGACTGTTTGGTCGTTAGGCTGGTCTAATTACACATTGACGGAACAAGGCCAACTGTCTACCTACGCTCTATCACGACTTTATACTGTAATTAAGCCTTCTTTTCTCGCACTTTCAACACGTCGAATCTTTTTATGATGGGTAATGGGGAATGTAATGAGTTTCGACAAACACCTACGCCACATTTCTAACCTAACGGCGCTGTTAATTGAGCCGTTTCATTAAACAGCCATTGTTAGGGCTTCCTTCAAAATGACTTGATTACAATTCACAACGCCTGCTTTACAAAGACAAAATAAGGGAATGAGAAGCGAAAATGCCTTCAACATTTTTTCTATCTCAGGAAGTTTACAAGCGATTTCTTGTTAGTTTTCATTAGTTCAACACTATGATTTTGTATAAAACAAAATGTGCCGGACAGGACAATCACGTGGCACACTTAATTTATGAATATTTTAGGTTTGTCGAAGATACCAAAGATATCAACGTTTTTTTCTATCTGAGGAAGTTTACAAGCGATTTCTGGTTAGTTTTCATTAGTTCCACACTATGATTTTGTATAAAACAAAATGTGTCGGACAGGACAATCACGTGGCACACTTAATTTATGAATATTTTAGGTTTGTCGAAGATACCAAAAAAGGGAGCATTTAAAATATGCCTTAAAGTATTGCTCTGGAAATACCACATAAGCTATTTCTTCAATAGTAATTTGTTTAGTTGCTTTACAATCACAAAGGTGACGTTGTTGTATTCATCAATGATTTATACGTTTTGATATATTATTTAGTAATTAATTCAACATTGTGACGTTATCAAGAAAAATTTTCGCGTGTACCATATGACCATAAAAACATGAAGAAACGAATGTATTATTTTACCTAAAGCTAAATAAATTTCACCATTTGTTAGTCGTATATAATCTAAGAAAATACTCATAAAATATTAATGAGTGACATACTCCCCCTCTTTCTGTTATTCTGTTAGAGAAGTTATTGGTTTTATCAGTGAAGTCCACATTCTTAACTGAAGGATGTAGCTGGGGGTGATTAACAGAATCAAATTGCTGTTACATAATACATTTTAAAGTGTAATTAAAGTGTTAAGTTGTCAGAGGCTCAAATGATAATTACGTCATAACCCTTCAGTTTTGTCAAAAGGAAATAATTGTTTGACTTACCTCCCAGGGGTCTCCAGTGGCTCAGCGGCAAATCGCGAGCTTATAATGCTAAAAACCAGGTTTCCATACGCGTGGTGGGAACAGCACAGATAATAAGTACATTATGTACCTTTGTGCTTAACTATAAAACAAATAAAAAATATTTTTCAGGGTAAAGGTATTAACTTTTCTTTTATATCTATCTTACATAGGGAAGCATTTTTTAAGTTACAACTGTTCGGTAATCTTATGACACATCATAGGAATGTGCTCTAGTCCACCTTTAGGTACAGTGCACTTCCTCAGCCGTTTCGTAAGCGTTACCATAACGACGAACTGCAGAAGTAGAATTACGAATTCAGCTCTATACAGCTACTCTGATTTATGAGTTATCTAGAAGTTTCGTCCATGCACTCAAACCGTCCCGGAGAGTATTTTATAAAAAGTGGAGTCACAGAGTGCTTGATTAGGTCTGTATGCGAGATAAAAGAATGATTTTTCATTCGCATTGTTCATCA
>NW_013666329.1:281195-293342 GCF_000517525.1 Limulus polyphemus | reverse complement strand
TGTTTTATTGCAGGAAAACATGTAATAGCAGCGGATGGATATTAACTTAAATAACCAACATTCCTTTCTCACAGGTCATTCACATTCAGCTCGTATAAAAACAAAACAAAAACTATTTTCTTAAACATTTAGTTGTTACTCAATCACTCCACTGAGATCTGGCATTGTTTTATTGCAGGAAAACATGTAATAGCAGCGGATGGATATTAACTTAAATAACCAACATTCCTTTCTCACAGTTCATTCACATTCAGCTCGTATAAAAACAAAACAAAAACTATTTTCTTAAACATTTAGTTGTTACTCAATCACTCCACTGAGATCTGGCATTGTTTTATTGCAGGAAAACATGTAATAGCAGCGGATGGATATTAGCTTAAATAACCAACATTCCTTTCCCACAGTTCATTCACATTCAGCTCGTATAAAAACAAAACGAAAACTATTTTCTTAAATATTTCTCGTGAGAAAAATATTTGTAAGGTTTTAAAGGAAAACTTAGGCAGTTTAGGGTTACCGTTGAGCTAATTTGCCCATGTATTGCTTTCTGCATCGTTGATGTAGTGATTAGTTTATTATGGAGGATATTTTGACAATATATATATATGTGTGTGTGTGTGTGTGTGTGTGTAGTAAACAAACAAAGAAACAAATTCATGGCAGGAGTTTCAAGCATAAAAAAAAAAAAGATTTTGTGTCCTGAAAGACAACCCGGAGCGGTCAAAAACTTTTGTTTCTCTTCATCTCGTCTGGTGAAAAAAGTTAATGCCAAACGAATTTTGATAGAGCCACTGACTAGGCTTAGCTTCATTTCAAAACGTGGAGTGGATTGTTGACAGACGAGTGGAGACTAGATGTGTGTGTGCAGCGCCATCTGAACTTTTATAGTATACTGTAGCATCTTAGTTAGGATAAAAACGTGCTGAAAAGGATCTGTCGTAGAAATAGCCTCTAAAAGAGAAATAACACCCCCACGTTTTCTGTTTAAGAGCGTTTCTAGCTTTGTTTTCAATAGTTTAATGTGGAAAGCTGTGCAAGTAAAAAAAAAGAATCTGTTATCGCCATCAGATCTTAAGCCTACATAGTCTAGATGTTTGCATTTAGGCCCTTTGACTTGATTGGGTACATATCAATAAAATCTGAAAAGCTTCTTAAGAAGAATGAAAGCGCTTGCTCCTCGGTGGCTCACGGGTAAGATTCAGGGTTTATAAAGATAAAATTAGGGGTTCGATTCCTGCTATGAGTACAGTACATATAGTCCCCTTTTGCGGCTTTGCGTTTACAAACAAACACAGAATCTTGTGGATTTGTAGATTGGGCGTGATTAGCGTTTGGCATGCCCGGACTGTGGATCCGAGAATTTCATTGTTCGCATTTTGTTGTTGCAAAAAAACGCGCTCCGCCCTTTGAGGCTGAAAGTACGTTATAATAGTGATAATGTCAAATTCCCTTATTCTTTTGGAAAGTGCAGCCCAAGAGTTAGCAGTGAATACTGTTGACTAGCTTCGAAAATAGCCCTTTGTGTAGTTTTTCATGAACATTTTGAAAGAAAGAAATAAACACATCGCAAACGCTCGGTCATGGGATTACTGGTATTGACAAACCTCTGATAAAACGTTTGTTTTAGAACCTTAGAAGAATATTTTCGTGGCCTGTAGTTAACTGTATGTCACACTACTATAAATGGGCAAGTGGCTTTAACCTTTCTTCATAAAGTATAACCTTCAAAAATGTTATAAGTGCTGAAAATTGGTCATAGGTCAACCTAATCAATTATTTTCTTTGTCTCATTTGCATAACTTATTGGTTTGTCGATTGTTAATATTTAACTCATTTTCTGATATATTTGATTTTCTTTACTTTTATAAAAAACATAAAAAGAGAGTTGTTTATGAAGTTAATAAACAGAATTTTATAAAGAATTAGCAAAGGTACCTGTCAATACCGAACTTAAAAAGTAATGTTATAAATAGGACGTGGGCCTCCACCTTTCCCTGTTATGAGCCGTAGCACACGAACCGTCCGTCTGATTTAAAATCACCCGACACATTTAAACGTCACTTTCATTTGGTATAGGTTTCACTATTTTGATACCGATTTAAGGCGGTAAAATTGAGATGGCTGTCAAACTTGAAACCGTTTTCCCGATATAGGGCTTGGGGGGGGGGGTCACATGAGTTCCTCTACAGGTTAAACGCAATTGTTTTAACCAATTCCTCACAATATCAGTTACACAGACAAACAGCTCTCTCTCTCTCTCTATATATATATATATATATAGATAGATGAGGTATCGAAACCCGGATTCTAGCGTTGTAACTCCGTAGACATGCCGCTGTGCCACTGGGGGGCTACAAAGTGCTTATGATATTTATAACATAAATTAGATGTAAAAATAATACCCGAAGCGTTCAAGCGTATAGCGATATGCATTGGTATAAAATATCTTTTAACTTTAGTAGCATGCTAAGTAGTAAAGTATACAAAAAGTGACTGAAACTCTTGATAAAACTACTTATACAGTATCGGGTCGCCAACCGTGTTACTTTACCTTGGGTTTCACGAGTAATCTCTGTTTCTGCGTAAATATACCCTCGTTTCTTTCAAGGTTCTCGATTATGTTCGGTGGCTTTCATTCTGTTATGAAGCTTTCCCGTGTCAGATTTCGCTGAAAATAGTTGATAAAAGAATTCTGAAAGTCCTCGAGTTATAGATGGCTTTTTTCCATAAAAATGCACAAGCTTTCTTTGCATAGCGTACTCAGAAAATCAGTTTGTATCGAGGATAAACTGACAAATAGAGACCATGGAAATACAACTCCAGGTATTAGGTTGCACTATAAGCTCGAGAAATTCCAAGTTCTCCAGGGCTGTTCGGATACTGAGGCATTGTTGGATTTTCTATTACACTCTTTTCATTTTGTTATGGAGGTTGCAACGGGAGTTGCATGTAATTGAAGTGTTTCTAAAAAGACAAGATTAAATGGCATCCATACATACTTTTTTTGGGGGTGGGTGGGGAGATGTATGCAATATATAAAATAGGAATTTTAACTCACTCATATTGGATATTTTTTAACTAATCTACGGACTAAACTTACTCCTCCAATTTTAATCACAGAAAAAATCATATACACGCGTACAGTGATTGTGAATAAAAAGAGGACCCATAACATTAGTTGAACAGGCTAATGTTTACAGCTATAGGAAGATGTACGATACGATAAGGTAGGAAAACAATATGTCATAATGTCTTTGGTAGTTAACAAAACATTGTGTTTAATTTTTGTTAAACTATGTTACACACATTAAGTGTCACACTTGTTAGTATTCTTAACCGTAAATCAATAGTGAAACATACGTTTAGTCACAAACTAACACTGCTATCAGATAATTGTGTTCAGAGATTTATCAATGGTGAGTTTTTCATCACTGAGAATCCAATCGAGAACTGAGTAGATTTTAAGTGCTGGAACGAAACTGATTCTTTAAGAATTAACCTACATAATTTTGAGCTGTTTCTAAGTGCCGTAGTGGGACCGATTCTTTAGGAATTAGCATCTACGTCGGATGTTCAATTTGTTCGCTTGAAACCGGAGGTCGAGAACTGACTTATTAGTACGTGATCAATGTTGCATTAGCAACTGGCTAAGACGGTGTAAGTAATCCTGAAAACATTCACACTTGATAATTAATTCACTAAACAACTAACAGAAGAACGACAACTTCCTGTTATGAAGGTTTGTTAAGTCGGAATTAATATACTATTATCCTTATCTTTGGCTAGTAAAACTATTTGGCGATTGAACATATCCAGTTTTGTTTACAAACCTAAACATTTCGTATTTCGACAAGTTACTACATATCACGGATAACACTCGACAGTTACTACACATCACGGATAATTCTCGACAAGTTACTGCATATCATGAATAACACTCGACAAGTTACTACATATCAGTAATAATACTCGACAAGTTATTACGTATCATGTATAACACTCGACAAATTACTGCATATCACGGATAACACTCGACAGTTACTACACATCACGGATAATTCTCGACAAGTTACTGCATATCACGGATAACACTCGACAAGTTACTACATATCAGGAATAATACTCGACAAGTTATTACGTATCACGGATAACACTCGACAAGCTATTACATATCATGGATAATATTCGACAAGTTATTACGTATCACGGATAACACTCGACAAGTTACTGCATATCACGGATAACACTCGACAAGTTATTACAAACCATGGATAACACTCGACAAGTTATTACGTATCACGGATAACACTCGACAAGTTACTGCATATCACGGATAACACTCGACAAGTTATTACATATCATGGATAACACTCGACAAATTTTTACATATCATAGATAACACTCGACAAGTCATTACGTATCATGGAGAACACTCGACAAGTTTATTACATATCATGGATAACACTCGACAAGTTACTGCATATCATGAATAAAACTCGACAAGTTATTACGTATCATGGATAACACTCGACAAGTTATTACATATCATGGATAACACTCTACAAGTCATTACATATCATGGATAACACTCGACAAGTTATTACATATCAGAAATAACACTCGACAAGTTATTACATATCATGGATAACACTCGACAAGTTATTACATTTCATGAATAACACTCGACAAGTTATTACATATCATGGATAACACTCGACAAGTTATTACATATCAGGAATAACACTCGACAAGTTATTACATATCATGGATAACACTCGACAAGTTATTACATTTCATGAATAACACTCGACAAGTTATTACATATCATGGATAACACTCGACAAGTTATTACATATCAGGAATAACACTCGACAAGTTATTACGTCTCACGCCATTTAAAACACACGTTTTACAACTGTCTTTTGGTAGCTGAATACGACTTATTTATTATAATATGAGACTTGTTTAGGTTGACTCTACGGTAAAAATAGGTTTTTTTACCACACAGCAGTTTCACTTTCACTTAACGCTTTGAATAACCACGAAAATAGAGTAATCAGCAATTATCTAACGAGAATTCAGAAATTAATAATTTAGGAGTCACACATGTACATATGGAAAGTATAATATGAGAAGTAATAGTTTGCTTTTGATGTGAAATATATGTGAGCTATGAATCGTAAAAAAAAAGAAATTCTCTTGTCGCATCATAATAATATAATATACTTTCATTATTTTATCTACAAAGAAACTATACAATATGCGCATAGCACTCTACCAATTCTACAAAATATTTTGTCATCGAAAGGATATTGTAGTTATGAAGTCAGTACGGGCATATGAAACAGTCTATAGGGTAAGCCGTGTAACATACAAGAGACCACTGAGAGTGAATTCCTCCAGTTTCTGGAAATGTCACTAGGGGGCACCACCATAAACTGTCCAATGTTGCCACCATCGTATTTCACTGACTGTGACCATCCTGACAATAGTATAGAATATTGCAGCACGTTACATGTCCACGAGAATTGTCCAAAAACCTCTGTCATAATGGTATTCTTCAGTCTATAACATTTTCCAAGATATCAGCCGAACTTCTTTCATAATTGTATCCTTCCGTTGAAGAATAGTTTGCTGGATTATAACACTTACTGGAGAAGCGCCCGAGCCTCTGTCACAATGAAATCCTTCGGTTGAGGAAGGAGTTCTTGCTCTGACGACTGTCTCGCGTTTTTAGAAAGCCTAAAAAAAAATCAGTAATAAGCAAGGGTGAGATCAGGGAAAGCAATGAGGATCAAATCTTCAAATGCCACCTCCATCACAGATCTCTGTAGAGATCTTAAAGTTATCGAAAACTTTAATATGGATTCAAAATTTGATCTCAGATTTAATCAGATTTGAACGACTTATAACATGCATTATCCTTTGTTTAACCTTTTCCCATGAAGCATCGGGAAAGTTGGTACAATCAATGAGCACGTTTTAACATATTTAGTCAGTATTTAAATATTTGTGACTTCTTAATGAGAAAATAATTGACATTGATCGTGATGAACACAGACGGAGGAACCAACAGGGGAGGACAGGGGAAACTCTAAGCCTGTTGGGGAGCAAGTTAATATACTCCAAGTTTGTCTTTTACCATGTATATTTTAGGAATTTATCAACTTGAAGTTTATAAATGCCCCATTTTTGCTTCTTCTTCGAGACATATATTTTTATTATTTGTTTGTAATCAAGCACAAACCTACGCAATGGGCTATCTGGGTTCTGCCCACCACGGGTATCAAAACCCGGATTCTAGCGTTGTAAGTCCGCAGACATACCGCTGTGCCACTGGGGGCTATTTTATTATTATTATTACTAATATACATTTATTATTTAAAAGGGATATACTATTTTGTTTTGTTTTATTTAGCCCCTATCACAGGTGAAGGAAAGAAAATTTACTTGAGTGTGAGGGGCTAAATTGCATGCGAGGCTTGAACGTGATCATTCTGTAGAGATCGGGTATAATTTTTTAAAACTTATACACATATTTTAGATATAAACAAATTACCTTCCTTGCAGTTTTCAATACTATTTATTAAAAAGTAAATTGTACAGAGACGTTCAGTTATTTAAAAAAAAACAGGATAAACTAAGTAATTAGCTTGTTTTGTTTTTGGTAACATTTAAACATTTTTTATTTTATTCTTGCAAACCCGTAAAGATAAGAAACAAACATATTAATCTTTCTCTCCACTTTTCATTATGACAACTACGTATCAACATTACAATGCACCGTATAACGTAATCTCGATTTTGTTTCTCAGCAACACACGTTTGCACATCTGCAACGCCAAGAAACAGTAGTTTATTGGTGACGTTGGCTATTGTTGAGCAAATGAAGATTTCGTGAGAACTTACTTCAGAATTTTGTTTCGTAGAAGTTGAGTTTATTACATATATTAACTCTCCAGGGAAATTTGAAAAGAGCCAAAAGAGGTCCAAGTTAACTGAAACACCTGAGTAAATTTACAGACTTTTCACCGCCAAAACCAGTCTACCTTTTCCTCGAGGGTTTTTCAAAGGTAACGTCAGAGTTGATTATATAGTGGTTTGAGGATGGGCAGTATTCAGTTATTTTTTTTATAATGTAAACCAATTTATCTTTATATAAAATGAATCATGAAACAGTGTTCAAACAGACCGTTAAGCCCTTTGTTGCACTTCATAATGTTCCATCAAACAATGTAAAACGTAACTAAGGTAACCAGTTGGTCTTATATTTCCAGACACAGATCATAAACTTTTTATTTTGGCTCGGTTAGGAAATCAAATATGTTCTTTCCGCCAATTTTCTCAAATGTAAAGATGCTATTAAGGTCGACGAAAATGAATATATATCCAGTTCTTCAGTTGTGTACTGTTCATTCCGACAAACGGCACGTGCACTGTTCATTCTGACAAGCGGCACCAAAATACTGATTTTTTTATTTTTTTAATTACTTCGGACAACATTAAAATATCAGGAATTCCATGGTGATGTTTCATAGTGAATGTTCTTGCAACAAAAAGGTCATATTTAAAATGTATGTAAGTTGGCTGGTCTTATCGATACTATAAATGGCTGTGGAACGAAATATATACTAACATATACAGAAGTATATATATATATACATGCATGTTAAAAGTTGGATATAATTAATACTATGTTCTGCAAATATACTAATTTTCGTTTGTTTGTTTGCAGTTAAGCAAAAAATGTACTGTCTGTGCCAATCACGGGTATCGAAAGCCAGTTTTTAGCGTTATATTTGTCCGCAGACTTACCGCTGTGCCACTGGAGTCCCAAATGTAGTAATATTGAAATTTGTGTTTATCGTGTACCTCCTGGTAGAGCTTGAGCGAGAAACCCGAGGGATTTTTAACCCTAAAATTGGGGTTAAATCCTTGCCAAGTACGTTTAACATACAGCTTTTTGTGATAGCTAATCACACCAAACGTTATAACGTTTGGTAAACAATAGAACTGAAATAAAACTTCAAACCAATAACTAAAAAAAATAAAAAACAATTGTGTTTTGTTTTAGTGCAAAGTTACACAACGACCTATCTGCGCTCTGTCTATCAAGGAGAGTCAAACCTCGGATGTTAGCATTATAAATCCTTAAACTTACCGCTGACCCAATGGTTGGGGGAGGGAGTGAAAACATCTTCTCCTTTTTATTATTTATTCAATTAATACAATCTTACACTGTACTTACTGGATCAGTAAGACGATAAATCAAAGAGGTTACGATAGCACAAAGGAAACAGCATGTTTTAATTTTTTATGTTCACGGATAGTTTTGGGTTTGATGGGTTTCGGGGAATACTCATCTCCTTAAGAAAACGTGAACTAAACACGTAAATTGTTTGTTTGAAGTTAAGCACAAAGCTACACAATGGGCTATCCGTGCTCTGCCCACCACGGGTATCAAAACCCGGTTTTCAGTGTTGTAAGTCCGCAGACATACCGTTGTGCCTCTGGGGGGCAACACATAAATAGATTTATTTCTATATTTTCAGACTACACTGTCAATGTGTCAATGAAGCTATTATATTTTTATTGACCTAATTCATTATATTAACACCAAATCTCTAATGAATGGGGTTCGAACGAACGAATCTTATATCGTCTATTATAAACAATGGTGTAAAACTAAACTTTTCTCAATTTTACTGCAAGAATTTTCTATTAAAATCTTGCCCGCATATAGAATTTTACATATTAATTAACGTAGCTAAACCGATATTTAAACTCCACGAAATATTCATGAAATATGTACAAACTTTGGACGACAAAGGACAACAGAAACATTCGTATGTTTAATGGAACATTTTACATAACTTAATTACTATTGAGAAATTACAATTTCTTTATGGCTCTGGGCCAGTAAAATATTCACAGTGTTTATCATGACACACTATATTCCACTAATTCAATTCTCCGCCACAAATTACACGCTTGTGACAAACGAAACACGAAAGTATTTATGTCATACAATGTTTACACCCAAAGCTTAATTTTTGTAGTTTTTTTAGGACGCATGAAATTAATTTTTTTAGAGGAGACATTTCTGTGAAGGTTAATCCTCTTAGGACGGCACTGTTATCTATTTTTTATCAAAATAGCAATCTGCGTGTCACGGGTTCGAATCCCTGTCGCCGAACAACCTCGTCTTTTCAGCCATGGGGGCGTTATAATGTAACAGTCAGTGCCACTATTCGTTGGTAAAAGAGTATCCCTATAGTTGGCGGTAGGTGATGCTGACTAGCTGCCTTCCCTCTAGCCTATCACTGCTAAATTAGGGTAGTCCTTTACAAAATGGCGAGCTTCCCAGTGGCACAGTGGAATGTCTGCGGATCTACAACGCTAGAAACCGGGTTTCAATACCCATGGTGGGCAGAGCACAGATTACCCTTTGAGTAGCTTTGTGCTTAACTTCAAACAAACCAAAAATACCAAAATGGCGCGCTTCACAAAATGACACATTGCACTAAATGACGCACTCAACCAATTTGTGACATACTTCACAAAATGGCGTACTTTATCGGTTGACAAACCAAACAAAAATTGACCTCAAGTGCATGTCGAAACAAATTCTTCAATAATCAAATACAAAAAAAAACTGCGAAACATTAGATTTATGGAAGCAGGAACAACATAGCGGTTTTCTGCTGGCAGAAACACACATATATAGCCCCTTGTGTAGCTTTCTGCTTAACTACAAACAAATAAATAAGACGATCATGCTATGCGACGGTGATAAACTCTCCGGCAATTTACACAAGAGCATATTTCAGAGCACAAAACAACTTATAGTACCTTTCCTTTGGTCATGCTTGCCCACCAGTAACTCAGTGGTAACCTTTTGGGCTTATAAAACTAAAATTTAGGGTTCTATACCCACCATGGCATGGCGCAGATAAACAAACCATTGTGTGACTTCGCGCTTGAAGGAAACAAATAAACGTGTAACTTTAAGATAAGATCAAATTCCTCGTAGACGCAGCCTACGTAGCAAAACTACTACCCGTTCTCGCAATACACATTGGTAAACCTCTTAGTTATTGGATTCTAAATTTGCTAAAACTCATAAATGTTGGTTTTACTAAGTCTCGTACAAGCGTTTATGTACCGTTGTAAATGACAATGTTAACAGTTACGTACCAGCTCGGTGGTATTCAGTTTATAAGCAAGGAAGATGGAATTCAAGTTAGTGTTCAGATATTTGCGGTACAATGTCTGTTAAGCCACTTAGTATCGGGGTAGTAATAAGACTAGAGTTTACTCTATATTAAAACGATTTTGGAACCTCACCACATCATTACAGATCATGTTACCAAGTCTAGTCATGCCCTATTTGATGACCGTGCATCATGATAATAGCCCTGCAACGTAGTTTCAATTATAAAAGGTTCCGTCATAAGGCTAGTATGCCTAAAGCACACCCCACCTCCTCCCTTTTTGTTTTCCGTTGTTTATTTGTTGTAGCAAGTCGATGATGTCCCAGAACGAGGTCTAACAGTCCTATTTCACAGAATCCACAAGCACTGGCGTTCGGCAATTTGACCAGTATTTTTTTTTCTGTATGAAATAGCATGAAAACCCGTATTTTTCTTCAGTTGCTCGAAGTATGCGACGGTTTAACAGATATTTCGTGGAAAAACAACTTGTGAACACGTGACTTGTTTCGCTTTTCCGATTGGATATCATTCTTGATTATGTTGCATACTGTCGCCTGGGGCACGTGGGGGGGGGGGGGTCTTACCACAGACCTTTATGGTTATGTATTCTCACCGGTTACAAGATGTCGCACTTAATCAAACTAAGTAGTACTTTATGCTATCTACAAATGTTGTAAAGATTAACAGCTTTATAAACATAAGTTAAGTAACGTTACTTAATTTGTGCTTATAAAGCTGTTAATCTTTACAATATTTGAAGTAAGACTTTGTTGTAGGTCTCTTTCTAGATCGTCCTGGTGCCCCAAATTTATCCATATTCCTTTATTTTCTAATGTCATTAAGTAGAAGGCGTATCTCCTTCGTAGAAATGATAATTATTTGACCTGAGCACATCTTTATGATCTGAGTGTATGAATATTTTGCTTCGGAAAAAGCTTTCAACTACTTTATATCGGCTGTGGTTGTCACGTTCCCAAATTCATTAGAAACTTGACGATATAAATATTTAAGACACTGTAATAAAACACAAACTTCATGAAAGAATAACAAATGGTCAATGTCCAGGCCACTTTTTTTTTCTCTCTTTCCCTTTTTCAGCCACATTCGTATGTTCAGATTTGTTTTTATTTTGATACAGAGAGATGATAACTACCTCCGCCCTCGAAGATGACGGAGGCGATGTTTTCACACCTGTGTGTATGTTTTTTGTTTGTTTGTGTGTTTGTCAGCAAGATTTCTTGAAAACGGCTGAATAGATGTAGACTAAAGTTGGTATACATTTAGACTATGACCCAACTTAGAAGTGATTCGTTTTTGGAGGGTCAGTGTCACAGCAAGGCCACGAATATCCAAAAAATCCCTACCCGTTAACATGGGGACCGATTTTTCACACAATTTTTGCACTATAACTCAGTCAAAAATGATCGGATTTTAATGAAAGTTGGTGGACATGTGTAGAATATTGTTCCTCATTGTCCTGTCAAACATATTCCTTGTTCGTTGATAACGACGGACATATGGACAGATTTTCGTATTTTTTGAGAGCCGAATATGATCAACGCTGCGTCGCTGTGGTATGCGCTCTAATGAGTTGTCCTCTATAGTTATCTCACGAAATGAGTTAGCTAGTAAACCAAATCACAAGTGGAGGTAGGTACGTTATTGAAAAACTTTGATATTCTTTCTTTGTTTAGGACAGTAATGCTATAATGTAGAGATATTCAGTAACTAATTAAACTTAGGATCATCTTTAAATACCGTATTTTCGGGGTATAAGACACACTTTTTTACCCCAAAATCTGCTTGCGTCCTATACACCGAAGGTATGAATAATATATATGTATATATATACGATATACACAAACCATGTGTAAATATATTTAAATAGGCATACATAGTTTAGTTCAATTGAATGTGTTATTTAGAACAATAG
>NW_013666329.1:277772-280845 GCF_000517525.1 Limulus polyphemus | reverse complement strand
ATTTTGTTCATAAAAATCTTTACAAATGCGACTGTAGCCTTTTTTCCCCTAACCTTTGTCTTCAAAATAAGGGCGCGTCTTATATTTCGAAAAATACGGTAAGTGTTTTCTGGCAACAGACTTGTTTATAGTAAGAAACAAAGTTAGACCTTGTTCTTTACAATACAATATTTGACAACGCTACTCTTAAAGAAATTGTATGTTGAAAGATATATATTGTACGAAATTATTATTATTATTATTTTCTTCGCCCCTTTTTAAGAAGTATAGAAGTGTTTTTATTTTTCATTTAATACGTACGATTTGTTTAAACGCGCCACAAATGCGAGTCGTGGCGCCATGTTTAGCACTTATATATATTTGGTGAAGGCGAATACTCGAACATTCAACAATGTAATGCTGCCCGGATAGACTTATGACTTGAGTAAAATACACTAACGGACTTAGAAACAACGCTACAAATCAATCGAGAACAATACCCTTACCTGCAAAGTGAAATCAATAATTACAAATAAGGCCCACACCCACTCGCCCCTAAAAAAAAAACACTCAGTACCATTAACGAAGATTTACAGATGGCGATTGCTCGAAAGCCCAAATTTTACAAACCTCGAAATCATTGGCTATTTGCAGAAGAAACAGAAACCACGATAGTTCCTTTCGACCACGTACACGCCTGTTTAATCACTGACTTCGAAGACGATGGCTATAAGAAGTGGAAGGTCTATGAAAAGTTTATCAAGATCTACTGTCTACACTTGATTTCGCCATCATCCACAGAAGTCTATTACAATGGAAACTCCGATGTCGGACAGTACTTACAGAGCCACCTGACTGACGATAGCTATAGTAGCTATAAGAGAGCACTGAATCTGATAAATTAATTTCAACGTACGCCCTTAAATAACCTTCTTTAATATACCTTTCCTTCAAACACAACAAAATAAGTAGTAATAGTTTATCTTGTCTCTAGGCTTAGAATTACACATACAAGTGTAATACAAGTTCTTTCAAACACAACAAAATAAGTAGTAATAGTTTATCTTGTCTCTAGGCTTAGAATTACACATACAAGTGTAATACAAGTTCTTTCAAACACAACAAAATAAGTAGTAATAGTTTATCTTGTCTCTGGGCTTAGAATTACATATACTTGTATTGTACAGTTACGTAGACAACATTATGAATGATTATGTCGTTATTTCCGCACGCTGTTTCGGTTAAATTAGAGCTATTAATGCCTTGTCTTCTGTAATTAATTATTAATAAAGATTAACTACGTAGCTCAGATTAAGATACGATAAGCGCTTTTCTCACGACATATCGAACGTAACGGTAATCAACTGGTCATTAAAAACGTCTTGTTTTTTATGTTTAATTTAACATATCGGATGTATATTGTCGTCATTTAAAACCATTCTAAAAACTCTGTCAGACCCTTAAAAAATGAACAGAAAAGTGGTAATGGAGTACGTAGAGAAATGCTTGACTTTTTGATGAATCTCGTTTTAAATCAATCATTTGGAGACAATAATCGTTAGTTTGTGATCATTCCTTAAGTCCATTGTTAACTACAAGAAGGCTGGAATCGAACCACTACAGCGAGGAATAGATACAACATGTCATAAATGCATAACTGGAGGTTACATCTTCCATCAATCGAATAATAAGCAAAAACAAAAAAGATAATCGGGTAGACCGTAGATACGACATACGAAACCTGTTGTTGGCTGAGATTACCATCTACTGTTGATAATCGGGTAGACCGTAGATACGACATACGAAACCTATTGTTGGCTGAGATTACC
Source organism: Limulus polyphemus (assembly GCF_000517525.1). NCBI lineage: Eukaryota > Metazoa > Arthropoda > Merostomata > Xiphosura > Limulidae > Limulus > Limulus polyphemus. The sequence goes on along the minus strand of NW_013666329.1, from coordinate 279,037 downwards.
ATCTACTGTTGATAATCGGGTAGACCGTAGATACGACATACGAAACCTGTTGTTGCTGAGATTACCATCTACTGTTGATAATCGGGTAGACCGTAGATACGACATACGAAACCTGTTGTTGGCTGAGATTACCATCTACTGATGCAGGATATTATGAGTTAAGAAACTTTATAAACTATATATCTGAGCTGCTACTTATGGTAGCTAATCAGTTATAATTCAAATAATGATTAAAACTATATAATGGAACGAGCTAGAATCAGTAGTTCGAGAAAACTTTATAGGTTTCCCTTTGCTGCTTAAGCGACGTTAAGCTAATATAAACAGAATCTGTAGAATGTCGTGTTTGCGTCTGTTTAATGGGTTGTGTACTCAATTCTGCATTTCTACACCGTCTTTAGGTTCAGCGCTTTGACCACAGAGTTTCCTTTTATCAACTACTTAGCGTACGTATAGTTCAAATTTATGTTAGCTGCAGTAAGCTTACTTATAATCTTGTTTACCTAGGACAAACTGCCTTGAAGTTTTGTTTGACTTGAATTATGTGGTCCCTTGGGTTGGTGGTTGACGTGTCCACAGTTTTTGCTTGTGAAGTTTGATTATTTCCATGGCAACTCCTTATTCTCGGTATAGCAGGATGGACTCTGATTAATCATGTCGATTCAGGTGTTTTACGAAATCTCGTCAAACAACAGGTTTTTGCTTTCCTCAAGTATTAGTTCAAACCGCTTGTCTTCATGCACGTTGAACACGAAAAGTATAAAATATTGGCACGTCAAGTCTAATTATAACCAACTCTTAACGTTTTGATGTAAACAAACAGAATACTTTAGTGTTCTCGAGGGAAATCAAGAGTACTTAATTAGAAAAACTTCCAAACAAACATGACTTTAATCTTTGCTGACACATCTGAGATTCGCCGCTAAGCTGGCGTTAATAGGCTTGCAAGTGTTCAGAAAGTTTGATATTGAAAATTTGTTTTTCGGATCAAACAGACCACCCGGTAAGGGAGAAATTGTTAATTAAGAAATTAGTTGAAGTGAAGGTGAGTGCCAAGTGCTTGTGGATCATTTTTCTCTGAGCAACAATAATAACAACAACAGAAAAACTAATAATTGTGGATGACTCTTCTCCCCCCCCCCCCAAAAAAAAATTCTGTGTAATTCCTTTGTCTCCCACGAAAACTAATAATTGTGGATGACTCTTCTCCCCCCCCCCCCAAAAAAAAATTCTGTGTAATTCCTTTGTCTCCCACGAAAACTAAT
>NW_013666329.1:269748-277172 GCF_000517525.1 Limulus polyphemus | reverse complement strand
AAGAAAAATTAGTTTCCATTGTCATCTCTAGTGAATATAAGTTTACCAAAATTTACGAAATAATCTCGGTTAGTATAGTTGATGTTGTGCTTCTATTTTGTTACAGCAACCATAACGTGAAATTTGTTTATTCAAGTTGATAATTATGAAAAAAAGGGGGGGGGGATAAGCTTACAAATTCTGCTCGAGAAAATAGAACAAAATCGCCTGAATTTGATTTTTTGGTAAACATTATATATATAAAAGATCTTCACTTCAATATGCATTTAAAAATTGTAAATAAATTGATATTATATTTTATTCCTATATTAAATGTTGTTTTTGTTGTTGTTTTTATCTTCCCAGACAACCCCCCCCCCAGTAGCACAGCGGTATGTCTGCGGACTTACAACGCTAGAAACCGGGTTTCGATACCCATGGTGGGCTGAGCACAGATAGCCCATTGTGTAGGTTTGTGCTTGATTACAAACAAATAATAAAATATAATAACTACAAACAATTCTCCGACAGAATATTAATGATACTTTCATTGTGATTTTTTTTTGAAGCCAGGATTGACTTAATATGTTTGTTTGTTTGAAGTTACGCACAAAGCTACACAATGAGCTATCTGTGCTCTGCCCACCACGGGTATCGAAACCCGGTTTCTAGCGTTGTAAGTCCGCAGACATACCGCTGTGCCACTGGGGGTAATTTAATATGAGTCCAATCATACGTTTCCCAGATGTTTAAACGAGAACAATAGCTCGTGAAAACCTTCTCATGCTTTGTAAAAACTACCCATTGAAAAATTGCAATGGAAAATTCATATTTCATATTTTCCTTTGAAGAAAGAATATATATATATTGTATTCCGCGCTTATAACCGTGCCAGTGTCATTAAGTTTACGTACGGCATCATATTCCGCCTGCATGTAGAAATCGGAAACCATCTTTAAAATTCCCAACTTTCTTCCCAGAGAAGTGGAGTAATTTCTCTCAGAAGTAGCAAATTACGTTAGTAAGTTATGTAAGATACATTGTACAAAATATGGGAAGTTTTACACGAGCTTTTCTCTTCGCTTAAGATATCATTTTGAGTTAGTTGCTTGTGTGACCTCTGACTTCTTTTCAAATTCTTTTTTTTCCAGGTATTTGTAATTATGTTCAATTTTTATGTGTCTGTTATCATAGGTTTCTATAGTATTTCGCCCCTTTTAACTACAAACGAAAATGTAACCTGCGTTTTTTTTTATGTTTGCTCTCAAATCCTGTTCCATATTCAACTTATATTTTCGTAAACACTGATTAAATAGTATATATTTTGAAAGTTTCTTGATAATTGTACAACTTAATTGGAAACGTCATTTTATTTAATGTTTCGTTCAGTGAACCCAATGAGTTTGTGTTCATTGCATTAAAATGTTAATTAAAGTGCTTTAAATTTATAGAGGGCGAGATCGCACAGCTGTAGTTTGAAGTTCTTGGATTGTTATTCGCCAAGTAAATGATAATGTGTTAGTTAATTAATTCTGGTATAAATTTGATGCATAATTAAAAAAACAAACAATAAATAGAAAAACATTACTTGTTTTAGTTCACAATTATGAACATGTCACGTATCGAAGCCCAATTTTTAGCGTCGTAAGCCTCGAGATTTGCCGTTGAGCTAATGAGGAGCATTATCGTTAAGACAAAGATCGAGTGTCACATCCCTTTGTTAAAATACTAAAAGAAAAATCAGCATTATATTTTAAGGCTTACAATGCTAAAATCCGAGGTTCAATACCCTGCAACGAGCAGAGCGCAGACAACTCATTGTGAAGTTTGGCGCTAAACAAACAAACAAGAATAAATTATACATAATTTGTATAAAATATATAGAAGTTTAGAAAACAAGAACAAAAAACAAAGTGTTCCAGAAATCTGAAATACAATGTTTTTGATAAATCGCTGCGGTTCTTTTCGTTTATTAACCAAATATACACTTGTCGACTACAGTTTTAAGTTTACCACTTGTATCTATATAGCTTTCAATAAAATGTACATAAAAAAAAACAGATGTGTTTCTAAAGTATTTGTACAATGACAATCTAATTCAGACTCTGACGAATCGGAGTGAAAGATGTTCAAGTGAAAAAATAAAAATACTTTTGTCCATCGTAGAGTTTGCATATTAGATTTCCATAACCTCTAGAACCTCTGAAATTAGATTTCCATAACCTCTAGAGCCTCTGAAATGCATATTAGATTTCCATAACCTCTAGAACCTCTGACATTAGATTTCAAATAACCTATAGAACCTCTGAAATGCATACTAGATTTCCATAACCTCTAGAACCTCTGAAATGCATACGTACAGGTTTTGTTTTTCAGTATATATGTATATTGTATCTGGTATTTACTCTCATTTATCACGAGCTGTTGGTAAATGTAGAGTAAAATTAATAGTTGATAACTCTGACATCAAATGCATATTACCATGTTGAATGACACTCTATAAAAGGTCGTAGCATATACACTTTGACCCCCACACCGTGCACATAGGGTTAATGTCAAGCTACTGTAAGATTAAAAGTAAATACTTCACACTAAAACGGTTATAACGAACTTCTTTTTTGTGCCGCTAGAGGACTGATTATCGAGTCTTGACACTCCTGGTCGGCAATCGTTTCAGCTTGTTTCTTTCTCGCCACGTGCGTTTACGCGTCTCTTTGCGTTATTTGTTACACAGAGAACGCGTCTCTTCACGTTATTTGTTACACAGAGAACAGTTAGTCTCTAGCGTGATGAACTATTTTCTCTGTAGATATCACTGCTACTTACATTCTCGTACTTTAATGGCTTGGAAGCACGTTGGTCCTTAAACAAATTTTAATTCATCAAATAACTTTGGTTTCTGAATGTTTTTTAAAGTTGCTTTTTAATGTAAGTACTTCATAGTTGACTCTTAAACACTCTGTACCGAAATGGGGAGATAAACGAGGCCTAATTGCGCACTTGTTTAATTCTAATTTGCACCTTGTTTTAGCCGTTCATACCAAACTATACAAAGTGGGTAAAACTGTAGTGTAAAATCTGGTCACTAGAAAGTTATATTACCTCAAAACCCTCTTTCGGTATAAATGAGCACAGAGAGGACAGTGTGTAAAACTAAGATGTTTCCCGTAATTACTTACAGAGGTCTCTTAGATAACGTTCCTATCATAGTTTTAGCTGGACTTATATTGCACGAAACTACAGTATTCACCTAATCGTGAGATGAAGTGTTGGACATATCATTACCAACTTATTCCTCCACATTCATGGTCAGATAGTACTTATCCACGTGTTTCTATCTATAGTCAGATAGTACTTATCCACGTGTTTCTATCTATAGTCAGATAGTACTTATCCACGTGTTTCTATCTATAGTCAGATAGTACTCATTCACGTGTTTCTGTCTATAGTCAGATAGTACTCATCTACGTGTTTCTGTCTATAGTTAGATAGTACTCATTCACGTGTTTCTGTCTATAGTCAGATAGTACTCCTCTACGTGTTTGTATCTATGGTCAGATAGTACTCATATACGTGTTTGTATCTATAGTCAGATAGTACTCATCCACGTGTTTTATCTATAGTCATATAGTACTCATCCACGTGTTTCTATCTATAGTCAGATAGTACTCATCTACGTGTTTCTGTCTATAGTCAGATAGTACTCATCTACGTGTTTCTGTCTATAGTCAGATAGTACTCATCTACGTTTAGCCGCCTAAAGACTCGTCTCCGTCAGTCTATTAATCCATGCTATAAGACTAACAAAAAGCCACGACAGTCCCCAAACATCTATTGTATCTGTCACGATAATTCCCATACATCTCTATCTGTTCCGATAATTCCCAAACATCTCTATCTGTTCCGATAATTCCCATACAATTGTATCTGTCCCGATAATTCCCATACATCTGTATCTGTCACGATAATTTCCAGACATCTATTGTATCTGTTCCGATAGTTCCCAAACATCTATTGTATCTGTCCCGATAATTCTCATACATCTGTATCTGTCCCGATAATTCCCAAACATCTCTATCTGTCCCGATAATTCCCTAACATCTATTGTATCTGTCACGATAATTCCCATACATCTGTATCTTTCATGATAATTCCCAGACATCTGTATCTGTCCCGATAATTCCCTAACATCTATTGTATCTGTCACGATAATTCCCATACATCTGTATCTTTCATGATAATTCCCAGACATCTGTATCTGTCCCGATAATTCCCTAACATCTATTGTATCTGTCACGATAATTCCCATACATCTGTATCTATCCCGATAATTCCCAAACATCTCTATCTGTCCCGATAATTCCCAAACATCTTTATCTGTCCCGATAATTCCCATACATCTATTGTATCTGTCCCGATAATTCCCATACATCTATTGTATCTGTCACGATAATTTCCAGACATCTAAGATGTCTGGAAATTATCGTGACAGATACAAACAGATACAATTGAAAGATACAGATGTATGGGAATTATCGTGCGATAATTCCCAGACATCTGTATCTGTCACGAAATTCTCAGCATTTGTTTCTGTCACAGTAGTTCTTTAGGGCTTAAATCATCTAGTTTTTGTTACAAAAGATTTGAGAAGTTAAGTAATCTTTAAAGTACACCTCAAACTAAGATAATACTAAATTATTTCGATTCAAAGTCATATGTAGAATAAAGCCATTTATGGCTCATTCGAAAGGAAGATAATAATGTTTATGTGTGTTATGCTCTGGTCTTTATAAACTAATTTAAGATCTTTCCCAAACACTGAAACTATTGTGTTTCTCATTAATTACTTTATTGTATACTTCATTTTGAGCATAGTATAGTGCAATGATAAAAGTTGAGATAGGCGAGTAAAGCAGTGAAAAAAACTGGAGGAGAGAGAGGGTAAAACAGCAGAGGAAACCGGAATGAGCAAGTAAACCAATAGAGAAAACTAGAGGAAAGAGTAAAGAAAACTCGAGGAGAGAGAGGGTAAAACAGCAGAGAAAACCGGAATGAGCAAGTAAACCAATAGAGAAAACTAGAGGAAAGAGTAAAGAAGAAAAGAAAACTCGAGGAGAGAGATTAAAACAGCAGAGAAAACTGGAATGAGCAATTAAACCAATAGAGAAAACTAGAGGAAAGAGTAAAGAAAACTCGAGGAGAGAGAGGGTAAAACAGCAGAGGAAACCGGAATGAGCAAGTAAACCAATAGAGAAAACTAGAGGAAAGAGTAAAGAAGAAAAGAAAACTCGAGGAGAGAGATGGTAAAACAGGAGAGAAAACCGGAATGAGCAATTAAACCAATAGAGAAAACTAGAGGAAAGAGTAAAGAAGAAAAGAAAACTCGAGGAGAGAGAGGGTAAAACAGCAGAGGAAACCGGAATGAGTAAGTTAACCAATAGAGAAAACTAGAGGAAAGAGGAAAGAAGAAAAGAAAAGTCGAGGAGAGAGAGTAAAAGAGCAGAGAAATACGGAATGACCAAGTAAACCAACAGAGAAAATTAGAGGAGGGAATAAAGAAGAAAAGAAAAGTCGAGGAGAGAGAGTAAAACAGCAGAGAAATACGGAATAACCAAGTAAACCAATAGAGAAAATTGGAGGAGGGAATAAAGAAGAAAAGAAAAGTCGAGGAGAGAGAGTAAAAGAGCAGAGAAATACGGAATGACCAAGTAAACCAATAGAGAAAACTAGGGAGAATAACTAAAGCTTAGGGGACAGCTAGAATGTTTGTTTGTTTGTTTTTGAATTTTTTGTTTGGCACGTGTGTAATATTCAATCTTAAAAACAAAATATTTAAAAACAACGATTATTTTATTCACAATTCTATAAAAATAAGATTGTTTTCAGTCTCCAATTTACTAAAATACAATAACTTACTGTACAGGATAAAAAGTGGTAAAAATTGGTGATATTACTATTTCACCTTTAATAGAACATGTTAGTGAAACTAATCACACAATTGAATGGGACAAATTGTTATTCTAGCACAACCTGCAGTAAATTTAAATTATTGATTAAAGATGATGGACCTGATAGAAATGTTGTCGGCAGATGGCGTGAAATTCTTCAATATGTAAATTGGTGTTTTGATAATTGTATAAATAAGTGTTATTTTTTGCAAACCATTACACTCCTGAGGATGACTCAGTAGTATACGTCGAAACATGTAGAGTGTATGAGATTGTTTTCCAGTCTCATCGGGTTTTTTTACCACTTTTTATCATGTACAGTAAGTTACTGTATTTTAGTAATTTGGAGACTGGAAACAATCTTATTTTTATAAAATCGTGTATAAAATAATCGTTGTTTTTAAAAAATTTGTGTTTTCAAGATTCAACTATTTTAATTTTCATTTTATTGAGGATTCAATTCTTTATTTTGTCTCTCATTTTTATCACATTGGCCTAACGTTGCTGTTACTTTTACTGTTGGTATTCGTAAGTGACAGATAATGTTTGAACACAAAGATGCTTCTCCGTGTAAAGCTGACCACTGCAATGTTGGCAAAATCAGTTAAAGTTAAATAAACCAGCAATATTCCTGTAAGGTGTAAAGTAATAATTTTAAAGACGTGGGCTATCTGTGCTGGTATCGAAATCCGATTTGTAGCATTATAAGCTCACAAAGTGGATAAGCAAAAAGCATCAATAGAATTACAAAACAACGTTGTTACAAATATTCGTTGCTTTGTAATAAAAGGTTAAAATGTTCAAAACTTAAAAAAAAGTGTATGACTAGAAGTCATACAAAGCCACATTGGGCTAGTTACTGTGTCCACTGCGAGGAATCGAACACCGGAGTGTAGCATTGTAAGTCCGTAGACTTATCTCTGTCCCACCGGGGGACTTCTGAGGAATATGATTGTGATAATTCTTGGGAATCTCTCCTTGTCTCTTGAGAAGACAAGTTAAAGATGTAGATGGTACAGAATCAACCAGAAGAAACCCAGTCGTGGTAGCAGCGAGTTTATTATTGACCATGCAACAATTTAAAGACCATACTCACGTTTACTGGCATTCATTAAACTATCAAGCCGAACAGAATCAACCAGAAGACACCCAGTCGTGGTAGCAGCGAGTTTATTGTTGACCATGCAACAATTCAAAGACCATACCCACGTTTACTGTCATTCATTAAAATATCAAGCCGAACAGAATCAACCAGAAGACACCCAGTCGTGGTAGCAGCGAGTTTATTGTTGACCATGCAACAATTCAAAGACCATACCCACGTTTACTGTCATTCATTAAAATATCAAGCCGAACAGAATCAACCAGAAGACACCCAGTCGTGGTAGCAGCGAGTTTATTGTTGACCATGCAACAATTCAAAGACCATACCCACGTTTACTGTCATTCATTAAAATATCAAGCCGAACAGAATCAACCAGAAGACACCCAGTCGTG
>NW_013666329.1:256598-269149 GCF_000517525.1 Limulus polyphemus | reverse complement strand
CTCACGTTTACTGGCATTCATTAAAATATCAACAACAATAAAGTCGCTGCTACCACGACTGGGTTTCTTCTGGTTGATTCTGTTCGGCTTGATAGTTTAATGAATGCCAGTAAACGTGAATATGGTCTTTAAATTGTTGCATGGTCAATAATAAACTCGCTGCTACCACGACTGGGTTTCTTCTGGTTGATTCTGTTCGGCTTGATATTTTTATGGTCTTTGAATTGTTGCATGGTCTCACGTTTACTGGCATTCATTAAAATATCAATCCGAACAGAATCAACGAGAAGAAACCCAGTCGTGGTAGCAGCGAGTTTATTATTGACCATGCAACAATTTAAAGACCATACTCACGTTTACTGTCATTCATTAAAATATCAAGCCGAACAGAATCAACCAGAAGGCACCGAGTCGTGGTAACAGCGAGTTTATTATTGACCATGCAACAATTTAAAGACCATATTCACGTTTACTGGCAGTCATTAAAATATCAAATCGAACAAAAATAGTTTAGAATGATAGTGACTTGTACGTCTTGCCAATTTTCTTACATCTGTCAGCGTAGCATAACGCCTTTTCAACAAACATGCCTTAGGAACAAAATCTATGTTGTGAAAAAAAAAAGTCTTTGTAATGAGATTTGAAGTTCATTTAGTGAAACGTTTTGGGCGCTGTAGTTAATTTGCCAAAAGTGTGTAAGCTTCAGATACACGAAGATCAGCAGTAGATATGTGAAGTTAATTACAATTGCACGAAGAGAAATTATAAAAATTAAACACTTCCATGCAAACAACTTTCTCTAACTGACATTGTATCAATATTTACTAAGTTTCCCGCAACTTAATGAAACATAACAGAAACTCAACGTTATGAGCAGGCTGTAATTGACTGTCACATACGTGTGTACATACAAGAAGCGAGAGTTAGTTCAGAACTGCGCACTTTAACAAGGTTATCTAGAGATGATGGACACTATACAGCTGAGATCTTTAAACTAATTCAGGAACATGAAACAATTTTTAGACGGGACTTCGTTTTACTTCGAGTCGATCAACGAAGAGATAGAACAAATATTAACATTAAAACTGATTACAAAACACTATATTGAATAAGTAACTTCTGTTCAGACGGATATTTCAAATCTTCAGGATAACTTTTCGGAACCTTTGCTTTCTCTTATTTTTATAATTTTAAGTACTTATTCATCTTGTTTACCTAAAAGACAATAATAAATCAAAACTTTAAATCTTAAAGAGTTTTTTTTTTTGAATCACATAGTAATTGCATCCACGCTTTTCCTAAGATCAATGAACTATAAACACACGTATCAGTCTGTTGAGTCGTCTCCAAGGGGGTTAGGCTTAAGGAATGAGTTATCGTCCCAGTGAACTGTTTCCAGGGGGTATTAGTTTAACTAGTCTTGTGAAATTAAACGTGACTCTATGGAATACTTGCTTAAATAAAATATTAGAAAACAAATTGTTTCTATTGAGAAGTCGTTAAATATTCATATACAACAAAAAAGGAATCTTTGTATGTAGTAACTTGTTTAAATAATTTAGAAAAACAAAGTTTTTTTTTTCTTTGGAGAAGTTGTTTAAATATTCTTGTAGAAAAATGAGCTTCGTATATCTTGTAGAGGTTCCGCCACCTTTAATGAATGGTTATTGCAAGTTATCAAGAGAACAAATTGTATTCTGGTTTTTTAGGTAGTAAATAAACAAATCTTAAAATACTTACACAGCAAGGTCATGACGATCATGGTTATTAGTCTATTATATAACCTAAGCCTAAATGTTAATTAATTATTTTTTTCCAAGATACTAATTATTAATTAGTTTTTAACTCTGCGTTTCAGTTACCGATTTCCTTCCGTTTGCACGAAAGCCCTTATATTAGTTACTTCTATATTGGTAATACCCGGAACTTGAGCCTGGGTCTCCTTTATATATTTCCTCTTTTTTTTATGAATTGCGCCGCAAAGCTACTCGAGGGTTTATCTGCGCTAGACGTCATTCACTTAGAAATGATACACTAGAAGGACGTCTTTGAAGAAGAATAGTCAATTATTCGAAAGCGCTCGAGTTTTGGATCTTATTTTAAGTTTATTACACTTTATATGTGATCCTTTGTGCTAACTCTATTATCAAGATAGAAGGAAGGCAGTTAGTCAACTCCATCCACCGCTAGCTCTTGGACTACTTTTTTTACTAACGAAAAGTGTGATTCACCTTCACATTATATCGTTCCCAAAGCTGAAAGAGCTAGCATGTTTGGTAACGGGTTTCGAACCGCGATCCGAATATTACGATTTGTGTGCATTGCCAGGCTCTTCTCCTCATAGATAGACTGGAGTGCAATCCACTCGTCTGGGGGGGGGGGGTCCATATTAGGCCTTTATCAACTAACTTATTTGAATACTTTCAATGGGGTATCTATGTTTTGCTGACTTCTATGTTACATTAACTGAAAATGTTTTTAGTTAAATCTATGTAGAAGCCCACTTTTATCTATTTTTCTTCTTCTTCTCACGCGTGTGGTTATATCCCATAATTTTAGTATTATCACAATTTATCGTATGGTCTTCTTTCCTGGATAAATCTGTATTGTAGAGTCTTATGTGCCTATTATTCTCCTGAATTCTAACGTTTCTGTTGATTTTTGTTTCTTCCATGTATTAGAGTTCACATTCACAAAAGATATTGTCAATGGTTTTTTTTGTTGTTTATTAATTGTGTCTATAAATGGTCTTGGTGGTTAAGCCGTTCCTAGGGAATATAGTTGTTTTACAAAATACTTTGGAAGAAATAACTGGCTCCACAACGTCCCCCCCCCTCCCCCACGTAATCCTATACAAAGATAAGCTATTTCTTTGAATTGTTCATTTAAATAATCTCGTAGAGGAATGAGTTGAATTTATGGAGTACATTTCGATAGAGAATAGGATTTTCTCTAAGGAGGCGTTTTGTACAAACTTGTTTTGATGAACTGTATGTTCGAGGAATGTTTTTTAGGTTTTTTCAAACATTCTTGTCTGAGAGTACACTGCCCTTAAACGCTCGAAGATTTTGTGAACAATTTATTTTGAAACAGTATTGGAGAACAATATAACTTGAACTGAATGTGTGGTTATTTTTGTTGTTATTACAAGGATTATACAGAACAAAGAAAAACGTTTACATCATATAGTAGAAACTGCCTATCAAATTGTATGTATAAGTAGTTACCCATCGTTAAAACTGATAACTTTCCAATTCTTCTGATTATAAAATGAATGTTTTTAAAAGGTATTTGGGCTGGACATGGGTTGATGATTATAGCACCGGGCTGCAAATAGCAGGGACCAGTATTCAAGTCTCTGACGTTCTGCTCAGTATGCATTTTAAGCTATAGGCACGTTATGAAAGTGACAGTAAATCTCGCTATTTGTTTAAAATTAACCTTGTAGGCGGCGAGTAATATGGATTGATTGTTTTCTGCTGGTCAGCAGTTGTAGGCTGGACCTAGGGATCTCTGACCTCGTAGTTTATCCCATGTGACGTGTAACGTGCTGTTCTGGCTGAAATTACCAAATGCCAAAGTTAATTAACATCCAGGTATGTAACAACCAGTTAACAAAGTAGTGAATTGAGTATCTATGAAATGTTGTATATTATGCTGATAAAGAAATAAGGGACTTAAATCGTGACAAGTTTGTTTGTTTTTGGATATTCGTGCAAAGCTACTCAATAGCTATTTGTATTGTCCTTACCTAATTCTATTGTTTTTGTTGTGAATCGTAAAGCTATACAATGGGGTGTCTGTGCTCCGCCCACCGCGGTTTATCGAAACCCGATTTTGAGCGTCATAATCCATCAGACGAGCTAATTTGGAGCATATTGGCTAGAGGGAAAGCAGGTACTTAACGGAACATGCTTCTAACTTTTGGGCTACTCTTGTCCGACCGTATAGTGGAATTTGACAGTCACTCTTCTAACGCATTCATTGCGCTAAAGTGTAGAGCGTTTTTTATATTTGTAGCAAGGGGGTTCGAACGCTGGACCCACTGATCCACAATCCAGCAAGCTAACTATTGGGCCAATCTCGGCCCAACACGTTCATAAGTAGTAGATAACCTGTGAATGGGTAGGTAAATAAGGCATTTATTCCTTTTGAAGCAACGACATTAATACATAATATTTTAGTATGATAGCAACAAAACGGAAACATGGAAAAGGGTAAATCTAGCAATCTCCTCCATCTTGGTAAAGGACCGTTTAATCCCGCAACTACCTATTATAAACAGTCATCTCTCCCGGCTTCTCTTTCACTCTTCACAGTTGGTCATCATCATCATCAGATCATGATAGTGATTTTGATTTAAGACGTTTAATCCCAAACTGATAGTTTAGGATATAAAACGCAACCTGGGGTATTCAGAATTTTTTTTTCTCTTCACCCCCACCCGTGAGAAAATGATTTAGAATTATATGGTAGAGGAAAAAAAAATTGAGTATACGAATGATCTTAATCCTTTCTACACGACCCCCCCCCCAGTGGCACAGCGGTATGTCTGCGGACTTACAACGCTAGAAACCGGGTTTCCATACCCGCGGTGGGCAGAGCACAGATAGCCCATTGTGTAGCTTTGTGCTTAACTTCAAACAAACAAACAAACAAACGTCCTTTCTACACGCGATGTTTTTGGCAAGCAAAAAGCAGAAACAACCAAAAGACGGCACTCGCTCTCGTTCGCGGTTGGGAAGTAGCACAAAACCAACGAGGGTGGATCTATGGGTCCTATATCCAGAATTTTGTTATGGGAGGGAATCTTTAACTACCCGCATCATGGTTGGAATCACGCCATTTATTTTTTCAAGCAACCAGTAACATATATCCTGAGCGGGGCGAAGGAGGATTGTTGAAACCTCGAACACCTCGGGAACCATAATGTCCTAGATTCTTGCCAAGAACAGAAAGGAAAGGAAAGTGCATCTAGCAATGTGATAATTTTCCATAAAAATTATTTTATTAAAGACCTTATTTAATTGGTTTGAATTTCGCGCAAAGCTACACGAGAGCTATCTACGCTAGCCATCCCTAATTTAACAGTGAAAGACTAGAGGGAAGGCAACTAGTCATCACCACCCACCGCCAACTCTTGGCCTACTCTTTTACCAACGAATATTAGGAATTCTTAGATTTAATCTGCATTTCACGTCTTCGAAGAGAACTGACTATATATATACGTTGTGTGGAGGATATTGGAGGACTCAAGAGAACTGACAGTAAATACGTTGTGTGGAGGATACTGGAGGACTCAAGAGAACTGACAGTATATACGTTGTGTGGAGGATACTGGAGGACTCAAGAGAACTGACAGTATACACGTTATGTGGAGGATATTGGAGGACTCAAGAGAACTGACAGTAAATACGTTGTGTGGAGGATACTGGAGGACTCAGTAGAGATACAGAAAGAATAACAAGTGTGGAAAATCAATCTTGTATCTAGCGTCACTACAGCCGTAATTCTATGAAACCGATTTCCAGATTTAAAAACAGCACACTACAGATCAACAAATTTTTCATATTATGGAATCTCCCCCGTATTCGTCGAAAACCAAAAACCTAAAAGAAAAAAATCAAACTCTCGCCCGCTGTGTTTGAAATTGTACAAGTCGAATTCATTTTTCCAAATTGACATCTTTCACATTCAGGTTTTGGGCGTGGCACAGTACACGGTGAAGTCAGTTTATCATAAATCATCAGATGACACTCGCGATATTTCAAATGATTTGAGCTTAGTTTATTCGTGTTTTTTTTAAATAGAATCTTCCTGGACTTGAACTTGATGTCACTGATTCCTTATAATCTTATTTTGACTGAAACTATAATTCTGGAAAATCAATATATTACTACCTCTCCATGTGAACAGTTAAACAAAAAAACTCTTTATCGCAGCTCCAGACTCAATTACTACAAATAATGGTAGCTCTTTCTAATTAAGTTTTTGTTACTTTATCATACTTATTATTATATTAAACGATGTGATGGTTTTATATCCCTCACTTATCAACTTCATGTACATTTAAATCAGATACGACCGATTCGTAGGTGCATGATATCATACGAAGACATGGTAATTAAGTTAAACAACGTTTCGTATCACTTTCATGTTCTTTCTCCAGGCTGAACACTAAGGTAATCCGAAACGTTAATCAACTTAAATTAACAAACAGTTTATCACTTTACACGCATTTTTAGCGAATTATACTGCTTAGTGATGTTTCTAAAGCAACAACGTAATTAAATGTTTCAAAACATTTCTCGGTAATTGTTTATCAACACACATCTGAACAATTAAAAGCTCTTTAGCCGAAAGGTTGTCCGTTTATTCATATTTTATTTCTAGGTGGAATTGGTCGAGGCCAGTATGCAATCGAATGGTACAAGGTTCGATGATACTGCACTTTCAGAATAAGAAGGATAGACAATCCTGATATTTGGACAAAAGAGCCAGATAAAGCACTTATGGCAGCAGGTGCTAATGGTGCTAACTGCCTTCCCTCTGGTCAGCAATTAAAACTAGGGCCGTACCTGAACCTTAACAGTCTCTATAGTTTTATCACTTTATCTCAACAATTAAAACTAGGGCCGTACTTAAACTTCAAGAGTTTTTATAGTTTTATCATTTTGTCTCAACAATTAAAACTAGGGCCGTACCTGAACTTCAAGGTCTCTATAGCTTTGTTACTTTGTCTGTCAACAATTAAAACTGGGGCAATACTTGAACTTCAAGAGTCTCTATAGCTTTGTTACTTTGTCTGTCAATAATTAAAACTGGGGCAATAGTTGAACTTCAAGAGTCTCTATGTCTTTGTTACTTTGTCTGTCAACAATTAAAACTGGGGCAATACTTGAACTTCAAGAGTCTCTATGTCTTTGTTACTTTGTCTGTGAACAATTAAAACTGGGGCCTACCTAGAGGCTTAGATTTTGTCCAGAGAGGGCACTGTTGTAAGATTATCATATACATTATCATTTTAGCACATTTAACCATTCTAATTATAGGATTATTTCACGTAGATTATTACTGAGTCTTAATATTTGGACTTTTTCAGTATTATTTCCACAAAAATAAATTTATTACTGATAAAAGTAAAAGACAAAAAAAGGGAACATTTTCTGGCAATAGTGTTTGTCGTAATAGATCAAAGGAAATAGATCACGGGGGGATCAATAAGATAACGTCTTCTGATTTTTTGTGCTGTATTCTGAATACAATGGGACGAGAACGCGCACGCTTAAGATTTGGAAAAGACAGGCTAGATTCCAGTTAAGAGAGTTTCATTTTTCTAACAGGGTGCTCGGCTTGTTACTGTAGACAAGTAGTGGACGCCGTACTTTAAAAGAGTTGAAAGGGAGAATCGAAGTTTTATGAAAAATAAAAGGAAAGTTTAAATTTTTAGCTTTCTCAAATATGTTTGTGTAAGGATAGCCTTCAAGAACGATAATGATCCCTTGTTCTCCATACGTTACCTTATGTACACAAGCATCAACAAATCTCCTACCATTTGGGGAGTGGTATAAAATGGTAATGATGACCTCTAAGTCCCCAAAGATATCACAGATGACATAAAATTTGCTTTCAGCATATTATAATATTCAACAAGAATGAAACAGTCATATACGCGAAAAGGCTTCTTCAATAGTCATCTCTTACATCACATTCACAGTATTATATGGCTTTTCCTCATTTTCCTCACATATATTGACCTTCGACCTCGAATTTCAACCCATGTTTAATTTGTATTGTTTAGATAATTTGATTTCATTCGTGATATGCTATATAACAATGTCTTTTTTTTTCTGTTGAAAACAAGTTCAAACACTAAAAAACTATAGATTTGACATTATCGTAAGTTATGAGGATATTCTGGCGTGTTTTTTTTTTCTTCTTTTTTTTTGTACATTTTCAGAAGTAGATTTCATTGTTTTGTTTTTGTTTCTTTTTCAGATTTACTAATGTAAAAAAAAAATTCCTAATGTTAAAATAGAGCCATCGTAATCTACATTACATTTGGGGTAAATATAAAAGTCCGCCATTTTGTTTCTGTTAATTCCACTTACCTGAAATTAGTGTAACAAAAAATCCATTTTTCTATATAGTTCAATGAGATACTATTGACGTGTTAACTCTAATAGTAACTTTTGATCATTTATCTCGCCAGTCCTACTTTTACCGTTTGCTTTATATACACACCTTGATACACCGTTAATTACGAAATGGCAATATTGCGGGTTTTGTTCTTTGATGTCTGTTTAACGTCATGCGCATTATCCATTACTAAGTTGGATTAAATCTCGAAGTGTAGATAGTTAGTACTTGATTATAGAACGGAGAAATGCACTCATATAAAAATTAACTTCAACAAGAGCTAGAAGCTACGTTGACGAAGTTACAGGTCTATGAGATTCAAACAAAACACCCAATGTTAACAGGAATTATTATGTCTGTTTTATCATTATTAATTTCACCATTGTTCCCTAAGAGAGCCTTGTTGCGTTTACAGTTTAATTATCAAATAATTACAGGTTTTAATAATAATCCTGTAAATTGAAAGAATCATAGAAGTAGTGTTAAATAAGAATATGGAAAGTTATATAAATAGATTGTTGTAAGCTATATTTTTTCGTTTTGTTGTTTGAGCTTAGACGTTTATATTGTTGTTTCGCCAGAAGGAGTGTCGATCTCAATCGCTGAACGTGTGGTTTAATTAACGTCTGGAATTTTCTTCAATGTTAAAGAAATGATTTCAACGGTATAAAAGTTAGACCAGAAGCTGTTGAATGATTATTGAGTATGTTGTAGTGATAGATTGATTACTGAGTTATAGAGTTTGTCACTCAGCTTGTCTGTTACTTCAGTTTCGTGAATATTGAAAATCACAGCTTAAACGCCAAAAACCGGCGAAATATTGGAATACAGTAGGTTTAAAAATTGCTAGAAATAAGATAATGGTAGATGTGTTTTAGCCTCCTTCCTCCTTATTTCTCCATTGAGGCTCAAAATTAGAGTAGTGTAAAAAATAACAGTTCAGATCTGTCTTAGGTCGCCTATAAGTCACTTTCCAATAAGCTTTTCGTTCAGTACCAGAACTCATTAGTCAAGTTGTTTTCGTGAATATCGAGTTTGTGCTTCAACGATGTAATACAAATATCAGAATTACGAGAAAATTAGTAAGTAAAGGAGTTTTTAGCGTTATTTATGAAGTTAGTCTTATCATTAATTACATGGGATTATTATATTTATATATATTGGTTAATAACTTAAACTTATAGTAGATATTCTAAACAATATCTAGCTTGTGGTTTGTATCTTTCTTGGTAATTTATTATAGTTAAATTTGCATATGTTATTTTTAGTTATATTTTAGTCTTCATAAGATTATTAAACAAATCAACAACTATAATTCCACTATTATTTTGTTCTAAAGATATGCAGTTGATTTGTAGTTATTCACCATGGGTCTGGAGCAACTGATACTGTAGGGCGTAGACATGAAAGCCCGCCTTTCCCCTTTATCAAAATGCCTACAAAGCTGGTACTGCGATGTCTTGTCCAAATCACTTAATGAAATGTACAATAATTATTCGTTTTTGAAGATAAGAAGTATCTGGCTTTTATCGTTTGGAACTATTTGTACATTTTTGGGGGATAATGAGATTGTTTGTAGGCAAGAAAAAGTTGATTTTGAGTATCAAATATAGTTTGTTAGAGCTTTACCAATGTCTAATATATATATATATGATTGTACACTCTTCTACCCTATTGAAAAAAAACTTGTTCGTGATGACGCTTCTATCATTCTGTCGTAATTGCTTCATAATTCTTTAGCACTAAAACAGTGACAAATGACTTTAATGGACTAAAATGATTTAATGTAAGTTCCGTGTATTACGTGGAACGGCGATTATCAAAAGCTTCTACCAAAAACAAACCAACTAACACAGATCAGAACTAAGGTAACATTATTGGAGACAACCCTGTATGACAAATTGGCTAGAAATATTTCGTGTCATGGACCGAAACACCAGAAAACTAAAACTTATGATAATTAGATTACATCAGATAACTCTGGCTAACAAGTTTTTATTTTTGTTCTATATTTTACAAAACATATTGTGCAATTTATTTCTTTTACTGACCTGAATCTAAAAATATAATTGAACGTTTTCTATCACGTCTACATTTCCCAAAGATCGGTCATTTAGCTTTGTCTATGTATAAAGTCATTTGGTTGGGTTATCATGATTATATTGAAACAAAATTACAAACAAAGCAGTCTTTTGACAAACAATTTATTGATTATATTAAAAGCAAAGTACAAACAAAACACTTTGGTGACTACATTTGCTTTTACGGTGTAGGGTGAAGCATGAATGTAGGGTGGGAGCGAGTTAACTGAATGTAACGAATTAAAACTGGAGCTTTTTTTTTTCTGAACATCCTTGTATTTTCATACAAGACACTTCATTGTTGGACAAATGTTTTGTTATCAATTCTTTATCGGAAATAATGTGTTCATTAAGTATTCTAAATAAGCATATATCGTATAAACCTCTGCCACTTCGTATGTGTATATCTTGACAATTGTAAGTGAAACGAAGAAACTAAATACATTTTCTTCGAAGTATTTTTATACCTGATAAAATCTAGTCCTTTCTTCCTGAGAGACAAAATATTTATTAACCACTGTAATCAGGTGAGTATCTTCGATTTTAAAGACATTTTCGGCCATAATTCTAATAGTTTATCACCGGGTTTGACCAGCTGTATAAATTCATGATTAGTCCTATATAAACAAAAAACCAAACAAACATCTGAATAAACTTTAAAATACAGTAAGATGAACTACTGAATACATTAAAGGATAAATATTGAAGTACAGTAATACAAACCATTAAATTCGTCATAAAATAATCTTTAAAATTCATTATATAAACCTCTAAATAAATCATAAAATATACTTTAAAATTCATTATATAAACCTCTAAATAAATCATAAAATATACTTTAAAATCTATATACCTCTGATTAACTTATAAAATAAACGTTAAAATGTATCACAATAGAATTTTGGATAGTTTATACAATAAGCTTTAAATACAGTAATATAAACCGTTAATAACACTAAGTTTAGATTTCGTTTTGTTTAGTCGTGCGATTTCTTGTGTAATTATTACTATCTATTACTATTACAACCCAGCGTTAGTTTAAACTTAGGAAAAAGTACGTATACTACTTACTCTCTTGCGTTATTATGAACTCAAATTATTTTTTTCATTACAGTCTTTTTTTTCTTCTTTAACCGGTTCATGGTCACTCAGGTCATTACAGTGAATGTTTAATGAGTTAGTTACTCATTCAGCAGACAATTAGTTCGTCTAAAGTGGTTGTTGTTTTGACCACTCCTACAGTCTGAACATCGCGAGCCACAGGGCCTAATAATGGCGCTAAATAACGCTTTTTGAAGTCTTTTTCGTTTCCATTAAAAATTTTTAAATAAGTCGCTCTGAGAAGAGTGATACACCTTTAACCCCTGCGCCAAAAAGAGAATATATTATGATTAAAAAAACATAGTAAACTTTAAAATTGTATAAAATAACCCACTCAATACATTACCTCGCCCTTTCAATTTGTGGGGTCGTTATAACATGCCAGTCAATTCCACTATTTATTCACTATTCCACAGGAGTTGATTGTGGGTGGTGTCGAATAGTTTTCATTCTTCTAATCTGTCACTTCAAAATCGGGGACAGCTATCACAGTTATTTCCCGAAAAGCTTTGCGCGAAAATTCAACAGACAAACAACTTAGCAAATTATAAGATTAGCATGCAAACATACAATAAAACACAGTATCAAGGAAATATTAAAATAAAAGCTAGAAACACTATAAAATGATTTTAAGATTTAACAAACAAACATTTAAAACAATAAAGAATAACTCGAGGAGAATACAACAATATACACTCACTAACACACGCCAAACTAAACCGTGGTAATATTTTAAAACAACGTCACTTGAAAAACAATACAGGTAACCGCTCATGTTCAATTAAATTCGCAACTGAAGACACGCGAGGTAAACTCGAAACACTATACACTGCTGTTCCAACTCCTGGGAATACAATATAATTAGATGCTGAGATACGACGAAATTAATCTTTGAACATCTACTAAGCACATGTTGGAACTTCGCAAAATAAACCATAAGACATAACGTAAGCGCTGAAAACAAATTAACGTTTGGCTTAGTTATTTATCTAATCTATAGAAACGGTTTCGGTTGCAATAATTCAGTACCGAAAATAAATAAGTAAAGCATATTTATTATATTTATACTTCTAGCAACATGTTTATTTTGTTTTATTCGAAAGAGTGTTTCTGATAAGTTTACCTGCTTCCTTGTTTTACTGATAATATGTATTCCTCATACCTGCTTCCTTGTTTTACTGATAATATGTATTCCTCATACCTGCTTCCTTGTTTTACTGATAATATGTA
>NW_013666329.1:244016-255710 GCF_000517525.1 Limulus polyphemus | reverse complement strand
GTGTGTGTGTGTATTGTGATTATGTTTTAACAATCTTAATTTTGTGTTAATTCTTCCTTGAAGTATATACAACTGTTGAAAACCTTCATAAATGTGGTTAATGCGTGGAAAATTATCTTAACTAAACTTGGAATAGAATAACCTTGTCTTTCCTCTCGTTGTAGCCCCCCCCCCCCCACAGTGGCACAGCGGTATGTCTGCGGACTTACAACGCTAGAAACCGGGTTTCGATACCCGTGGTGAGCAGAGCATAGATAGCCCATTGTGTAGCTTTGTGCATAAATTCAAACAAACTCTCGTTGTCCAAGAACATTTAGGGTAAAGCCTTTTAGCTTCAGAAGAAATTCCATTTGATTTTACGTTTTGCTTACCGATATTCTTATTGAAGACAGTTTCCTCCATCTTTAATTCCTGCTCATTACCAGTTGAAAAGATAATTCAAAATTCCTCAGATAAAACTGGACCATCATTTACAAAGGACTAAAAATAAGATCGTTTTATTATATCTTATCAAGGCAAAATATGAGTGTAATAATAGTTCTTGTTATGACTATTAAAAGTTATATAAGTTAAAGTTCAATAATCTGATAAAATGGAAAATTTTTATATTATTATTTCCTAACTTCCAAACTAAACATATTCCTGTAGAAAGCTTTCCATCAACCATGTTGTATTTAAGATATAAAAAAAATATTTCCTCTTTAAAAAACGGTTATAGCGCTAGTGTAACAAACAGTATGTAGTCTACTCCAATTTATGATATAAATATAAATATAAAACGCAACAACGTTTATGTTTCGTCTTTGTTTAACAGAACGATTAAGTTTGTAATTATAACCATTTTTGTTCAGTCCTACGAACCAACAGTGTGAATATTATCTTTGTTTATCAGAACGATTAAGTTTGTAATTATAACCATTTTTGTTCAGTCCTACGAACCAACAGTGTGAATATTATCTTTGTTTATCAACCAATACTGATAAATATTATCTTTGTTTATCTCTACCAACCACTAATGATAAACATTATCTTTGTTTATCAACCAATGCTGATAATCATTATATTTGTTTATCAACCACTACTTGTTTAGCCCTACATACCAGTACTGATAAATGTCGTCCTTGTTTAGCCCTACATACCAATATTGATAAATGTCGTCCTTTTTAGCCCCACATACCAATATTGATAAATGTCGTCCTTTTTAGCCCTACATACCAATATTGATAAATGTCGTCATTGTTTAGCCCTACATACCAATATTGATAAATGTCGTCCTTGTTTAGCCCTACATACCATTATTGATAAATGTCGTCCTTGTTTAGCCCTACATACCAATATTGATAAATGTCGTCCTTTTTAGCCCTACATACCAATATTGATAAGTGTCGTCCTTGTTTAGCCCTACATACCAATATTGATAAATGTCGTCCTTTTTAGCCCTACATACCAATATTGATAAGTGTCGTCCTTGCTTAGCCCTACATACCAATATTGATAAATGTCGTCCTTGTTTAGCCCTACATACCAATATTGATAAATGTCGTCCTTGTTTAGCCCTACATACCAATATTGATAAATGTCGTCATTGTTTAGCCCTACATACCAATATTGATAAATGTCGTCCTTGTTTAGCCCTACGTACCAATATTGATAAATGTCGTCCTTGTTTAGCTCTACGAACCAGTATTGATAAATGTCGTCCTTGTTTAGCCCTACCAATCAATATTGATAAATGTTGTCCTGGTTTTAGCCCTACCAATCAATATTGATAAATACCTTCTTTTTTTTCAGTACTACGACGTAATTTATAAATTCGATTTTTATCATATTTCTGAACTCTGATATTCTTACTACTTTAAATGGAATATTCATACCTTATGGAAAATTATGTTTCAAGAGTTCTCGGGTCAGATTTGTGGTTTTAACCAGCATGACAAACTTTGTAGTTTAATGTTATAAGCAGTAGAGAGCTTTTATTTGGATTTACGGTCGTGAGTGTGATCGTTGTTATTTGGCACACAATGAAAAAAAACAAAAAAAGGAAACCCAAGTTATCATAAGTATATTTGTTTGTTTGTAATTAAGCACAAAGCTACACAAATGGGCTATCTGTGCTGTGCCCATCACAGGTATCAAACCTGGTTTTTAGCGTTGTAAGCCTTCACACTTACCGCTGAGCCGTTGGGGGCAGAAATCATAAGAGAAAATATTCTGTAGCCAGAGTTTTGACCAAACACCTAAATTGATGCTTTTATCGACAACGAACTATTGGCAAAGAGTACAGTATTACAGTTGGAAAGACAAGACGTGCTAGAAGCTTTTTTCAACAAGAATAAAAAATAGCTACAAATATCTTTTATACCATTAAATTGATTGAAGCTTAAAATAAAGATGAAAGTATCAACATTGAGAATATTATTTTGATACTGAAGTTAAACAATACAAAAATAAGTAAACTGAACTTCAAGTTTCAAGTTAACCAAATGATGTCAAAAGAAGTTATCCCCCCCCCAACATACACTTCCAACATTAAAGATTAGGTTTATGAATCATTCAGAAACTCCACTTCAAACTTTTAACTGGTTTCTGGAATGATATAATTGTTATGGTATAAAGTTTATTAACTTTAATGCGAGAATATATTTAAAAATGTTTGCTTTGTAATTATGTGAAAAAAATAATACATATTGTGCAATTCGTGGCAATTCTATAAAAATATGAGTTGAGAACATTGCTTTCAAAATGAAACTTGTTTTACATTTGAAATCAGGTAATCCAATTATTATAAAATAATAGTATGTTTTCTTCTTGTTCAAACAAGAGTTAATGATGTTTAACACATGACACGCGAAAAATGCATTAACCGCTTTAGAAATTTGAACTTTCTTATCTATCTGTGTATCCGTCCGAGTTTTGGCTGTCAAGTCCTAAATGCTGAAAATTAAAATTTTGCACACATATTCTTCCAACGTGGCCCGGCATGTCCAAGTGGTTAGGGCGCTCGACTCGCAATCTGCGGGTTCGAATCCCCGTCCCACCAAATATGCTCGCCCTTTCAACCGTGGGGGCGTGATAATGTGACGGTCAATCCCACTATTCGTTGGTAAAAGTGTAGCCCAAGAGTTGGCGGTGGGTGGTGATGACCAGCTGCCTTCCCTCTAGTCTTACACTGCTAAATTATGGACGGCTAGCGCCCTCGTGTAGCTTTGGCGAAATTCAAAACAAACAATCGTCCAACGTATCGTTTCTTAGTTTTGTTGTTGTTGTTCTTTTCAACTGAAAACGAAATGCGCACGCACAATATTACGTCATCTGCCATCAGATTAAGTAAATATAACGTGAATAAGTCTAATGGCAGTTGTAAGCCTACTTAGGTGACAAACGTATATTTGAATATTGTGGCTACGTTCAGTCTTTCTTCTCATAGTACGGTCATGAATGAAAACAAAATATTACAAGTTTGTTTATTTGAACTAAAATATCTAAATGCGTTATTACAGGTTTCAGTAATTTCTATAATTTTAAGTTCATTTGTATGAATTTTAGTGTTTTTGAGACGAAATATAATTGTCGATTGATATTCACTCTCAAGTATACGTCATCACAGATATTCACTCTCAAGTATACGTCATCACAGATAGTCACTCTCAAGTATACCTCATCACAGATATTCACTCTCAAGTATACGTCATCACAGTCGTATACACGGGAATATAAAAATGGTTTCATTAAAATTTGAATTATTATAAAACAATATAGTGCTGCCTTGCATGAGATGTAATTAGCAGCTTGAGAATAACTTAATTTGTTCAGTTGTTAATGATAAAGGTTTCAAAAATTGTAATGTTAATTTGTTTGGAACGGGCATGATCTAATGGATGGAGTTTATGGTTCGCATGCCACTACAGCAAAATCACGCTTTCCGTTAGAGGGCCGTGGTTTCGTTATAAGAGTGACAAGCAAATCCAACTAGTTGGTTAAAATAGTCCAAGATTTGGAAGTGATTTCCCACTAGGCTTAGTCTATAAGTTCAACACGAGGGGTGGCTAGTACGAATAGCCTTTTGTGTAGCCAGCTTTGTTTGAATTTTAGTTTTGTTTGTGTGTTATTGAGCAAAGCCGCATTGCGCTGTCTGTTGTGTCCACCGTGGGAATCGTACCCCGGATTTAAGCGTTGTAAGTCTGTAAACTTATCGCTGTTCCACCGGGAGGCAAATAAGCAATCATATAATTGATTAGTATGGTCAATGCATTTATCAACAAGACCATGTTCAGGTATTTATTTCTTAACCGTGAACAAAAATCAAATGATTTGTTTGTTTGTTTTGAATTTCGCGCAAAGCTACACGAGGGTTATCTGCGCTAGCCGTCCCTAATTCAGCAGTGTAAGACTAGTCATCACTATCCACCGCCAACTCTTGGGCTACTCTTTTACCAACGAATAGTGGGATTGACCGTCACATTATAACGCCCCCACGGCTGAAAGGG
The DNA here is from genome assembly GCF_000517525.1 of Limulus polyphemus. Taxonomy (NCBI): domain Eukaryota; kingdom Metazoa; phylum Arthropoda; class Merostomata; order Xiphosura; family Limulidae; genus Limulus; species Limulus polyphemus. The sequence continues at coordinate 251,223 of NW_013666329.1, read as the reverse complement.
CGAGCATGTTTGGTGGGACTGGGATTCGAACCCGCAGATTGCGAGTCGAGTGCCCTAACCACCTGGCCATGCCGGGCCACATTCATTATCAAAGAGTATAGTAAATAGTGAAAGTAATGGTGAACTAATTATATTTTTAGGTATTCTTAAATGTTTTTCGTGAACCAAAACATATTCAGAATCTGTTTCAATTATGGATGCTAAGGATTCTAAAACGTTATTAAATAAAATATAATTTTAGTTGCTAACGTGAATTTAGATAGACTTGTGCTGAATTTGGTTTGTGGAGAACTCAGTTTAGCGGATCTTTGGGGCGGAATGGTTTTTAGAAGACTTTGAAAGTAACTTGAAATTATCTGTGTTTATACAGCAAATCGAGTAGTAAAAGTTGTGATGTCTGTGTGACACGTTTCGAACGTGTCACTAATTTCAATTTATTTTGCGACAACAGAAGCATGACACTTCTGGTTTTGTATACAGCTCGATAACTTGTTAATAACTTTGAACTTACATTCATTTGATGCCTGAGAATATGAAACCAATCAGCCATAATTAATTTTATATCTATATTGTTTACTACTAAAAGTTTAAAGTGTAAATTATCTTATATAGAAGCTATAATTTTAAGACCAAGTACACACTGTTCTTGGGTCAAGTCAAATAAAATCAGGCCAAGCCAGCTCAAGTAACTGTAAGTATATTTTTGTATCAGCCCAAAGTCTGCAGAATGGTATATTTGCACTTTTGTTCGCGGCAAGGATCGAACCCAGAATAGAAAATGATAAATGTATATTTATATATTTAAAAATGTATATATATTTATCTTATACTGTCGGTTATAAATCGCTTTAAACTTGACTAATTCCACTTTTTCCATCTTAAAACACTAATGAGCTACTTTTATTATTATACTAAATTCCTAAAGTTTAGCTGAGTTAAGAGTGATGTTATGTTCAGCTGAGTTAAGAGTGATGTGAAGTTCAGGTGAATTAAGAGTGATGTGAATTTCAGATGAGTTAAGAGTCATCACTCTTAATGTGAACTATTTCCCTTGGAAAATTACATTGGCTCGTAACATTAACGTAAACAGGGTTATTCCACTAAAGAGACAATTTTTTATTGGTTGTCCATCTTGTTTATCTGGGATTCATTACTTCAGGGTCAATTGTGTTTCCCTCTAAATCAATAATTCAGCAACTATAAAGACGACCAACTGAACGTGTCTCATAAAAGGCATTGACAAAATATTGCCGAAGAGAAGAAAGATAAGATTGTGGAAAACATCAAACTCAGCTGTAAATAAGACTTCCTATAAATAACTAGTAATAACAATAGATTAAAGAAATAAACGTTAAAAATAGATTCAATTGACTTCTCTCTCTCTCTCTCTTTATCAATTTACTTTGTTAATTACTGGTTCAAGTTTACTAAAAGCAACCATAATTTACTTATGTTGTGCTCTCCACATCTAAAAACATTTTCTAATTAAAAAGTTTTGATAAACTTAGAAAAAATTCAAAAAAGTTAATCAAACTTGATCGAAACACTCTCTGTCTTTTTGTAAGCCTACCTTATGCAGCAAACAGAACCTAATACATTTAAATCACAATAACAAGCATTACATCCAGCTCAAACAACCGTTATCACACCAATCAGAGGAGCTGCGGTTTCTCATACAAATATTTACATAAATTTTAAAAGGACTTTCTTTCAATCTATTAAATACATGTAGTCATCGACTTCAATAGACTTATCTAATACTTGACTACAAGACGTGTATCATATCACTTCATCATATCTCTAATACCACAGAAAAGGTCTATCACTTAATTAGATCGCTAACCAATGTAATACTACAGTATAAGACAGCCCTTATCAGATCGCCAGCTTCTAAAATACTAGACTATATGACAGCTCTTATTAGATCGCCAACCTGCAAAATACCACACCATAAGCCGTCCCTTCATCATATCGCCAACATATCTAATACTACTCTATAAGACATCCCTTCATCATATCGCCAACATATCTAATACTACTCTATAAGACATCCCTTCATCATATTGCCAACATATCTAATACTACTCTATAAGACATCCCTTCATCAGCTCGCCAACATATCTAATACTACTCTATAAGACATCCCGATATGTTGACGATATGATGAAGTGATACATGTCTTATAATTTGGATTAAATAGGTTAGCGATCTAATGAAGGACTGTCTTATAGTCTAGCAGTAGACAGGTTGGTGATCTGATGAAAGGCAGTCTTAGAGTGTACTATTAGATATGTTAGCGATCTCATGAAGGGATGGCTTATAATGTAGTATTTTATAGGTTGGCGATCTGATGAATAATACTAGACTATAAGACATCTGTACATCAGACCGCTAACTTATCTAATACAAGACTATAGGACATCCCTTCATCATTTAACTAACCTATGTAATATTAGATTATAATACATGTATCACTTCATCAGACCACTAATCTATCTAATACTAGAGAAGATACCTATCGCTTCATTATACCGCTAATCTATCTAATACTAGAGAAGATACCTATCGCTTCATCAGACCACTAATCTATCTAATACTAGAGAAGATACCTATCGCTTCATCATACCACTAATCTATCTAATACTAGAGAAGATACCTATCACTTCATCAGACCGCTAATCTATCTAATACTAGAGAAGATACCTATCACTTTCATCAGACCGCTAATCTATATAATATTAGAGAAGATTCCTATAACTTCATCAGATCACTATATGCTATTTAATACTATAAAAAAAACAACGATAACTATCACTTGAATTAGAAAAAGATACACAACCAACCTCTAAACACTATAGACTTCAGACCAACTACACAACCAACCTCTAAACACTATAGACTTCAGACCAACTAAAGGGATAAAAGTCCCGCTGATATTACTTGTGCAATTCAAAACAACCTAAAATAACATGTAATGTTAAAGAGGTCAACATTGTCAAGTGAATGCTAACATGTAATGTTAAAGAGGTCAACATTGGCAGGTCAATGCTAACATGTAATGTTAAAGAGGTCAACATTGGCAAGTGAATGCAACATCTCTTCGCTACGTAATTCCAACATGGCCAATTTTGACATCAAGAAAATCTTGAAAAACATAGAAAAATCGAAAACTGTCCATATTACTGCTTTAAACCTGCAAGAAGGTATCTTTGTACCGAATCCCATGTAAGTTGGTTAATATACACATGAATAGTTCACAAAGAACTCAGATTATGCTTTCCTCGCTGAAAAATTGAGCAAAAAGACAAAAGGTTCAAAATTATCTGCATCCCTTTTTTTAGGACTTGTAAAAGGTTATCTTTGTACCAAATCTCGTGTTAATTGGTCGAAATACAGCGGAGCAATTGTCAAAATTATGCTGTACGTGGCATCTTGACCCTCCTCTAATTGCTAAAAATGGGCAAGTCCAACGTTTTTGCATGTCATTGTGTTGAGCGCACGAAGATCTACATTTGTGTTAATTTTCATTTTGATTGCTGTAAATATGACCGCAAAGGAACCCAAAATATAAATTTTTGGGTTGTTTTTACCTTTCACACCATAAAATCCTTAAAAAGGCCTAAATAAAAAAAGGAAAAAAAAACACGTCTAGGCGTCTTAGATCAAGGTATAACCCTGCCAATCATACCATAAAATCCTTAAAAAGGCCTAAATAAAAAAAGAAGAAAAAAAAACACGTCTAGGCGTATTAGATCAAGGTATAACCCTGCCAATCATACCATAAAATCCTCAAAAAGGCCTAAATAAAAAAAGAAAAAAAATACGTCTAGGCGTCTTAGATCAAGGTATAACCCTGCCAATTTTCAAGTCAATCCACAGCGAAATTAAGGAACGTCGGTCGAATAAAATATGTTTGGAGGAAGAAGAAGAAAGAATATGTTTCTCTGCGGAAACATGAAAGTTAAAACAAGAAAACGTGTAATAAACAACGGTATACTAAACGCAGACCAGTTTATGTGTTTCAATATGTTTAGCATGCTAAATGAGACTACCAAACTCTTCACCTTCGAAACACACATCTGCTTTAAGAGAAATTATAAAACAATCTACTAACAATGCTTCGTAATCCAAGGATGAATAAACAACTCGATTCATTGAAAAGCAACAATCTTACCTCTATGAAAGCAATAAGCTTGACATTTTCTGACACCTGGAGGATTTAAATTCTGTTGTTTTCCAGTCTGTATTTTTTTTTTTTTGCGCCCGCAACTGGCTACCTACGATGTATCCACTGCAGGGATTGAACCCCAAATTGTAGCATTATTATCCATGACGTTTATCATTGAGAACCTGTTGTTTCTTCTAATTGTCTATTACACTTTATTTTCGATGGTGTATACCTTGTTTTCTTTTCTCGAGCTACTACTGTTTCTTATGTAAGAATATTTTCTATCCTAGCTACTTCGTTCTGGAGTTACTTAAGTTTTAGTTGTTCAATCTGTCCACTGTCTTTCAGAGAAGATATGAGATGGTCCATGTAATCGATTGATGATATCAGAAAAACACGTAGGTTCAAAACCCTATAACCCGTGCGCTTTCGAAAGGTGGACCTTTCTTCTTCAGGGTCAAACTGGGTGTGCCATTTTACCTTTAATCTCTTAGTCTAACTGTCTAAGTTTCTGTTCTTGCATACCGCCCGTTCCTCCATCCGTTTGTTTATTAGACAGTAATTTACTCTGAGGTTTTTCATTTATAACTCCTTTCTCGTGTAAAAACTAATGTAATGTACTTCAAAAAATGTTCAGTTTTTCTTATTGATCTCTTAGTAATGCACAAGCAAGTCAGTCCATCTGTCTAACGAGATGTTTAATGTTTATCAGAATCTTTAACTGTTTGTTCATCTATTCAACTTTTTCTCTTTCTATTTGCATCTGTTAACCGACAAGTCCATCACATTACCCATCCTAATATGGATGTGCCCTTCGCATATTCATTTGCATATTAATCGCTTCGATATATCTTGTACCAGTAAAAAAAAAAAGTAAAGTATTTTTGTTTTTTGTTTTTTTTATTTCGCGCAAAGCTACACGAGGGCTATCTGCGCTAGCCGTCCCTAATTTAGCAGTGTAAGACTAGAGGGAAGGCAGCTAATCATCACCATCCACCGCCAACTCTTGGGCTACTCTTTTACCAAAGAATAGTGGGATTGACCGTCACATTATAACGTCCCCACGGCTGGAAGGGCGAGCATGTTTGGTGGGACGAGGATCCGAACCCAAAAGTAAGTAAAAAATGGAAAAAACTTATACCACGAAGAATGGCTAATGCGAAATAGATATTTTAATATTCAAAGCGTTTCGGACTGAAACGCCCTTCCTCTGGGGATTTTTTTTATTAAAACATTTATTTCGCATTAGCCATTTTTTTCGTACCACAGCGGTTTATTTAGCTGCTTTTTTATCTTGTACCAGTAGATCATCCGGCCATTAATACACGATAACTCTAACTCCCAATTTTTTTTTCTAATTCCATTTATTTTTCGTGCAGTATTCAGTTGGACTTTAGCTGACACATCTGTTCTTGAGCTTTTTATCAATCAGTTCACTCATCATCACTGGTCCATAGATTCTGGTTCGTTGTTATCTGATCCTTAGATTCTGGTTCGTTGTAATCTCATTCATAAGTTCTGGCTCGTTGTTATACCACTCGCCCACTGAATAATGTAGCCGAAATTAGCCTTGTGGTTATCGTGTCGGGCTGCGGAGCGAAGGGTACAAAGTTCGAGACTTGGTATTGCTGAACAAGCTCCGTTCGCACTTTGAGCTGGTGACGTAATTAATTCCGTTATTGTTTAAAGAATTGCACAAATCCTATGTGTAGCGGTGGGTACTGGCTGCTGGGAAGTAATTCAGAATTAGGAACAGATATACCTGTACACTAGAGGTCTCTGACGTGACTGCTTAATCCAAATGCGCATAAGGTGTCGTTCAAGTTGAAAATTCTAGTTCTGTCATTAATGCATATATTTATTTACTCACATAAGCGTATGTAATCGTTGGTTTTGTTTTCGTTAAGAATTAGATAAAAAATGTTATTTCAATATAAATTTAAACTTTGCTATTATTATTTTTTCGCTCTCTCGGTAGGTAAGTGTCTGGCGCTTCGGGTAAGTAAAAATATCAAACACTTTTAGTAGTTAAAATTGTATAGCGCTTATACAGCCTGTATAGCTGAAATGAGGAGAACGCAGATGGCTACGAGAGGATTAATTTAAGCTCAATTCAACGTTACACTTAATTAGTCTGTTGTGCCGTCTTATGTGAGCTATTTTCCTTCAGAATAACACATTACTTTTCATTCCGATAAATCTTTTCTTTTTTATACTCTTCCTGTATAAAAACATGTGGTTAGAATATTACCTAATGTGTTCAGTTATAAATATACTTACTTTGCGTTGCCTTTACTTAAAATGTTTCAGTGGGTGTTTCTTGTTTTTTAATCAAACTAACTTACTGTTTCTTATACACATACTTCAGGTTTAGATGGATGTATTTATTAATGAAAATACTTCATTGATTGGTGTATACACACTTCAGATTTGAGTGGGTGTACTTTGTAATCAAAGTACCCTATTGATTGTTGTATACTACTTCAGGTTTAAACGGGTGTATTGTATAATCAAAGTGATCTAGTGGTTGCTATACACACACTTCAGTTTTAGATGGGTGTATTGTTTAATCAAAGTAATCTACTGGTTGTTATACACACTTCAGGTTTAAACGGGTGTATTATATAATCAAAGTAATGTAGTGGTTGTTATACACACTTCAGTTTTAGATGGGTGTATTGTTTAATCAAAGTAATCTACTGGTTGTTATACACACTTCAGGTTTAAACGGGTGTATTGTATAATCAAAGTAATATAGTGGTTGCTATACACACTTCAGTTTTAGATGGGTGTATTGTTTAATCAAAGTAATCTACTGGTTGTTATACACACTTCAAGTTTAGGCGGATGTATTATATAATCAAAGTAATATACTGGTTGCTATACACACTTCAGTTTTAGATGGGTGTATTGTTTAATCAAAGTAATCTACTGGTTGCTATACACACTTCAAGTTTAGGCGGATGTATTATATAATCAAAGTAATATACTGGTTGCTATACACACTTCAGTTTAGGCGGATGTATTATATAATCAAAG
>NW_013666329.1:239551-243103 GCF_000517525.1 Limulus polyphemus | reverse complement strand
TTTACCAACGAATAGTGGGATTGACCGTCACATTATAACGCCCCACGGCTGAAAGGGCGAGCATGTTTGGTGGGATGCGGATTCGAACCCGCGACCCTCAGATTGTGAGTCGAGCGCCTTATCCACCTGGCCATGCCGGGCACGTATTGGGTAGCATATTACAATCAAGAAATACACTACTGGTGTATTTTCTTATTGTTATTCAAAACTTTAACGCATAAGTTAGATACAGTAATAACGAAAGGTGGAAGTTCCCATCCCCCCCCCTTATTTCCATGGAAAAAAATCCAAATCAGGCCATTTGCTTGTCATTCTAAAACAATTTATCAAGTTTAAAAATGTCTGAGGAAGAGTTATGAGGATCAAGAATTGAAACAACAAGAACAGATTCTTTCTCTCACGCCAGATTAGATGATTTGCATCCCTGATAAGCTAGAAAAACGAACGGTGAATTCCCTAAATATGATACATTGAATACGTCCCGTTTTTTTCCACTATTTCAGGGTGTGTTTCACATTCACTTTTTAGCTTGCTTTTCGGGGAATTTTCATGGAAAGAACATAATGCAAAATGTACTGCATTGAAAACCAAACTTTTCAATGAAAAGAAAAATCAAAGCGTCAATGTGGTTTAAAATTATCTTTCCTATTTTCAAATTTAATAATTAAATAACTAAGGAAATACAACCACGTAGTTTTCAACATCTTGTTGCCCAACTCAAGCAGTTTTTTTGTTTTGTTTTTCCACTTCAGTGGGTAGTGTTACCGGTAAAATGGCAAACATGCAATAAAAGGCTCAATGTGTCGTTTGGCTTGCAGTGGCCATGTCAGCGACTGTGGTGCAGCGTAATTACAGACGCCAGTACAAGAAAGAAGTATGGGGGTATGTTAAGGATATCGTGTAGCTAAAAACCAGGACAACCCGCTATCGCCGCTGTAAATGTGGACTGAAATCGAATATCGGTTAGACATGTTGAGAGCCACTAATGGTTCGCACGTAGAAGTCTACTGACATGACAATAAAAACTGTTTGAGTTGGGTTACAAGATGCTGAAAACTACATGGTTGTATTTCCTTAGTTAGATAATCATTAAACTTTAAAATAGGGAAGATAATTTTGGACCATCCTGTATTTCGAAAACGAGGATTAAAGAAAGTACCAAGATATCTTGAGAAGCTAAATTAAAGAACTTAGTAAATTATGTTGAGAAGAAAAATACAAAAATACTTTTCACTTTGACTCCAGACAATAAACTTAACAAACGAGCATTTTTTCTCTGTCAGGACGATAATTTAACTAAATTCTAACAGTTGTGATAAACATACACTAAACTCAAAACGCTAGAAAGGTTCGATAGCGGTACTTCGATAAGGCTCTTGTGCATGCGCTTTTATTTAATGAATATTGCATATTCAAACAAAGACACTCAGATCCAGTTAGACCCTGTACCTGTTTTTTGCCGAGCACTTGTACACTGAGTGATCATTTAATCAAGTCTCATTTGCTCATGAAATGGACTAGTTACGTGATAAGTACTACAATTTCTTGGGCGCTCTGTAAATGCAAAGATATAGAGATGTCATGGTTCGTATACTATACAATATGAAAGATTGATATGGTTGAATTTGGTGCAAAACTAGCCGTCCCTAATTTAGAAGTGATTGACTAGAGGGAAGGCAGCTATCAACATCAACTACTGCCAACTTTTGGGGTGCTCTTTACGAACGAATAGTGAGGATTGACCATCACGTTATAACGCTCCCAAGTTTGGGTCTCGATCCCACAAAACGCCGATTGCTACTCGAGTGTCCTAACTATTAGACCATGTCAGGTCAAAGAGAAGAATGATTTCAAAGGGACGTTAAACTAGTTTTCCATCTTGCAGGAACGTCGTTTTCCAATGCCATTTATTCAACTGGTTGTCCAAAGAGATCTGCCACTAGAACCTAGCAGCACTGACAAACGAAAGGAACCAACACCCGCCAATAGAAAGAACGGTGTCCTCCAAATTCCGGTGGCCAACAGAGAAAAGAAGCAATTAAACGGTTTTTTTTCAGGTACAAATTATTTCAGGTTAGTGTTCAGTCGACCTATTCCTTTAACATTTATCAGAAATCAAGTAGCTGTTAACGTAATATGTGAAATACAATTACAAAAGCTCTTACAAGGCAACTGATGGTCAGTCCAAAAGGGAAAATATATATGTTTGAAGGTATAGAGTAAACTGTAGACTGGAAGCGTGTGAAGTAGTCTGATGAGTTACAATACACCGTTCTCTGTATTGAAAGTAGAATGAAATTACAGAGTATTTGACGTTACCTGTGTTGTTTCGACAGCACACGATGCTGGAGTAGATGTAATAGTGTGGGTGACCTTTCTTATGGCAAATGTTAGGCTATTTGAATCTTTATAACTCTTTATATATTCGCTCTGGTTGAAGATGACTTCCTTCAAGAAGATATTGCAACATTCCACCATGCACATATTTATCTAAAATGAGTTTCAAAATTACGACAGTCATCACCATGCACATATTTATCTAAAATGAGTTTCATAATTACGACAGTCATCACCATGCACACATTTATCTAAAATGAGTTTCAAAATTACGACAGTCATCACCATGCACATATTTATCTAAAATGAGTTTCATAATTACGACAGTCATCACCATGCACACATTTATCTAAAATGAGTTTCATAATTACGACAGTCATCACCATGCACACATTTATCTAAAATGAGTTTCATAATTAGGACAGCCATTTCGTTCGTCTTTCTTAGTCAACAAAATCACCGGATCTCAATCCGATTAAACATTTTTGGGATGAAAGTGAACATTACATTTACCAACATAATCGTCTGGTGACTTTTATGAACCAATTACAGAAAAGTGGAAAATAACCAAGTTTTTGTCTTTTACAAGAGACATTTTGGTATTTTATGTAAATTGCCCAACTTTATGCACATTCCAATAAGAAATAAGAGCAAAATGTTCTATCTCAAATATTGAAAAATCATTTTTACTATTTTCTTGATTAATAGTTCGGAAAGCGTTCAGCAGCACCATGTTTCGAACCTTAGACCCTTCGATCTGTACTTTGGCAGAGTAACTACTAGGCCTTGCCTGACACATTTTCTATTTTTTGTAGCGCCTTTAGATTTAAAACATAAACAGTACCATGACAAAATTCCCTCTGTTTCCTATTTCAGTATTTATGATCCCAATTCAGCGATTTGATTTGGTTGTTAAGCTCAAAAATACACGATGGGCTACCTATGCTCTGTCCACCTGATTTTTTAGCGTCGCAAGCCTACAGACATTCGAGGTTTCACGGCAGTGACAAAGTTGATACGATATAGGACTTTCACAGTAGTAACAAAGTTGATATGACACGAGACTTCCACAGTAGTAACAAAATTGATATGACACGAGACTTGCACAGAAATAACAAAGTTGATATGGCACGTGACTTTCACAGTAGTAACAAATTTGATATGGCACGTGACTTTCATAGTAGTAACAAATTTGATATGGCACGTGACTTTCAC
>NW_013666329.1:236127-239541 GCF_000517525.1 Limulus polyphemus | reverse complement strand
CAGTAATAACAAAGTTGATATGGCACGTGACTTTCACAGTAGTAACAAAGTTGATATGGCACGTGACTTCCAGAGTAGTAACAAAGTTGATATGACACGAGACTTCCACAGTAATAACAAAGTTGATATGGCACGTGACTTTCACAGTAGTAACAAATTTGATATGACACGCCAAGTTTCGCAACAGTAACAAAGTAAATACGACTCAAGACTTTTAAATGTTTCTGAAATAGTATGCATATGTTTGTATATAGATAGCCCAGAAACAGTTAATAAGAAAACGAATTAGTTTTTGGTGCTATCAAAATGATTAAGTTTGGTGAATTACGATAACATGGTTTAAAAATAACAAAGTAAGCAGACTGAGTTAGCATTTTTTTTCTAATTGCAAAGTTGCACAATGAGCTGGCTTTATGTGCTATTCCCATTGCAGGGATTAAATTTCGAATTTTTAGCATTTAGCTTACTCCTGGGCCACAAAGGTATTGAGACGAAAAGAAATGATGACTTGATTTTCTGATATAAATCACGGAACAAAATTTTATATATCAGAGTAAATAATGGCACAGAGGTGGTAGAAATAAAAATTCTTACTGTCTAAATAGAACATAAGGAGTAAAGTCACTTGTTACCAAATATGCCTTGGGGAACATTACTCGCTGTAAATGTGTTGTTTTATGGATACTATCTCACATTATATGGGCATACAAAACAGCCAAATGCACTTATATAAACCAGTTACTTCAAAAATTTCCTATAAAGTTCCAGCATAAGGAAGAAAGAGCCGAACTGGTTCCATCCATCCGTCTATTTTGCTTTTAAGCAATAAAACATTTTTTGTTGAAGGTCTTTACGACAAGAGAACAGACATTATTAACAATTCCTTTCAAAGTAAGGGTAAGTAAGAATTAATGCTCTTGAGAAAAGCGCGAAACGTAATTTTTCACCCTTAGAAACGAGATTACGAAGGACTTTATTTTTTTTTAGGCTTAAGGATCAAAGTACATAAAACTGTGACTTGTTTAGGGTATACGAAAATCGTGCTCAAGTGCTTGGATAAGGAAATCATAAGAGTTAAACTGGCATAGCCACTTGTCGAGAATCCTGCCCTTGTCCCTAAGGGGCCATCAGTCTTTGGACTATGCCCCAACATCCTTCTAATAACTCTCTGACAGAGGTAACAACCCAGAGTTTATTGTCTTTTGAAACAAATGTTGCTGGATTATCAACACAAGAAAAACACATTAGAAAAGAAGACATGAAAATAAGATTCTTTTTCGAACTTTAACCACGGTCGTATACAGTCGTCGATTTAAAACATACGAAAACATTTTCTTTTCTTATGTCAACCAAAACTAGTGGTCCACGGCTCATCGTATAACTCTAAGATATGATTTATTCTCAGTTTGGTGCAACTAACATCGGTAATGAGAACAAGCTCAAAATCCCCCTTCCACATGTGCTGTTAACATTACATTTTAGACACATGTATATATATATCAAAACTTAAACCTCAAAAAATCCAAATTGAGTTGCTGGTGCTCATCAACAGTAAAAGTCTTCATTCGACGGTATTCTGGCGGAGTCAATATCGGAAGCCTTTTTCATTTCAAGTATGTTATGTCACACAAGAAGCTCTATTCACCCATCCCTAATTGATTCCTGTATACGTTTCTATCTTGGGAGCTATAGAATACCTCAAAATCTCAAGGCACAACATACGGGTATTTTTGTAAAACGTAGAGAACTAACCAGTTAATTATATAACTGTCCCTAAGGAGTTGATTGTAAGATCTAAGAGCCAGACAAATAGATCATAGGGAATAGTAGATAATGACTGAATTCTTATACAACATTTTCAGTCTTGGCCAAAATATCTGCATATTTGGTAACACATATTAAGATGGAATACAAATGCACTTAGTGCTGTCAAACTGAGAAATGTATGTTATATTAAACATCCACATATGTAATTTGTATAATGAGACAGGTTCTATGGACATCATGAACGATTTATTAGAACATTTGTTTGTTTTAAGTTAAGCACAAAGCTACATAATAGGCTATCTGTACTCTGCCTACCATGGGTATCGAAACCCGGTTTCTAGCATTGTAAGTCCGCACACATGCCGCTGTACCACTGGAAGGCTTATTAGAATATAAAAATATTTTACCAGACACCTGTAGAAAGATGTATAATTCAGCATTTCACCTTCCACAACAAAACATGTATAATGACAAAATATAACATCATATTATTATAAATAGCGTCTGTAACCTTATATCGGTTCATATTAAACATTCAGTAGTTGGTTGTTCCTTCTCGTGGTCTAATAACCTCCGCAAGGCGACGTGGCATGCTGTCGATAATGTTATTGATGTAATCCATCGTGATCCCATTCCAACTTGTCAATAGAAGGCGCTGCAACTCAGCTACATTAGCTGTTTTAGGGTCGTGGTTAGCAATGTTTCGACTCAGTACTGCCCAACAGTTCCCAATGGGATTAATATCTGGAGACTTTGCTGGCCATAGCAATCTTGTAACATCCTCCTGGTCGAGATAATCCTGTACAATGTGCACACTATGGGCAGTGGCATTGCCATCCTGGAACACAAAGTTATTGCCAAACTTGCCCTAGCCTTGCCCTGTAGGAGGCGCCATTGACGTTTCCCTGGAGGATGTGAAGAGCAGTATTTACACCATGATGAATAGCTGCCCAAACATGTACCGCACCGCCTCCTGTGTATTTCCTCACATGTTCTCCAGGTAACGACGAGCACAAATCCTACCATCAGGTTTAACAAGCCGGAAACAGGACTTGTTTGAAAAGGTGACATGTCGCCAGTGTCCTAACTGTAAGTTTGCATGCTGTCTTGTCCAATTAACGGTGGTGAATTCTGGTTATTATCGGTTTATAGATAGCCCTTCTTGCAAAATAACCTTGTTTGGTCTCCTATTCATTGTTCTTCTGGATACCCTGGAATGAATGTGTTCATTCCATTCCTGTCATAAGATGTATAAAGATTTCTTTCAATCTTGACGTGTTAACCTGATCAAAACACGGTCATCTCAAGCAGAAGTTTTTCGACGTCTACCAATAGACTTTCCTGGAACAACGTTTCTTGTAGTCCGATGACGTTTTAGGATTATGGATACACTACACTGAGTGTACTCTACTCTTTTGGTAATGTCCGTTTGCTTCATACCATTTCTGGACAGTCGATCAATTTTACGCCCTATAACTTCTGGCACGCGACGATGAATGACTCTATGCCAACTACAGAGAAATTGTCTGAACAAAGAGTTGATATGTTTCGAAAAAGATTATACCAAAAAGCAACACCCTTTTATACAAAAACAGGTGTGTATGTGTGTTTCATGAACAAATGCTCAAAACAACTTATAGAGACCAG
>NW_013666329.1:229700-235604 GCF_000517525.1 Limulus polyphemus | reverse complement strand
AGAGAAATTGTCTGAACAAAGAGTTGATATGTTTCGAAAAAGATTATACCAAAAGCACACCCTTTTATACAAAACAGGTGTGTATGTGTGTTTCATGAACAAATGCTCAAAACAACTTATAGAGACCAGAGTACATGCTTGTTCGATCATACGCTACCTTCTCTGTTACTACTCGGGCATTTACTCAATAACTACTCCATGCACGTAAGCAATAACATCAATATAGAACAGTATACAGACATTTCGGCCAAGACTGTATGTTTAGTATAATTAAGTATTTAATTTTCTAGACCATTACATGTAATTAAAAACAATGCTGGGCCAATTTCTTTGTTATCTTTAATTACTATATTAATTTATATGTGTATGCGTACACATTAAATGTCTCTATTTTGAACCAGTTAATATCAAGCATATTACATTAAAGCATTCGTGCAGGATAAAAGAAAACAACCAATAGAGTTATTTGTACACTATGACTCGTATTAAAATGCAGACTTGTCATCTAGAGGCGTGTGATCAAGTACATCTAGAAACGTGTTGAAGGGTGTGAGAAGTCTACACTCTTAGAGCGTAGCTGTCATACGTCAATGATGTTCCATCACACTGTCCTTCTCTAAGAGTATAGAGTGTAGACCTCCTAAAGTCATCACATGCTTCTAGATGTCCTTCACCAACATGATGCTATACTTTCATGCTACACATGATGCATACTTTCACACGTTGTAACACGTTTCTAGATGTATTTAATCACACCCAAAACACTTATGACACTCTAAATACATTAAGTCATATGGTGATGGGTTGCATTGTATTTAGCCACATCGTGGGAGCTTGCACGTAATTAGTCGCTCACTGGTGGAGTAAATGCGAACGTTTGTATGTTTTTAGTCTCCTGTTCTTTACTTACACGATATCAATCTAGAAGACTATTCTTCCGCGTTTTAAGTGACTGACTTCAATTATTCTAATCATTTAGTGATAGTTTTGTGGTACTTAGTGGAGTATCTCTGAAATTCTGTTTTATTGAGTTACTTTGCCAAAGTTTAGACTCTCTCTCTCTCCCGATGGGGGGGACATATTTCATCATTAGAGAAGTTTCGACTAGTAGAATTTCATGGCCATAATTAATGTTTATCGTTCCGAGCTTTTCTGTCAGTTTCAATGAAGCTTATCATGCTACCCGCCAGGTGGGCGATGATTGGAAAAATGTAAGTTATAAACCCGAGCCGTTTCTGGTTCTTTGAAAACAAATCTTTGTGTTACTAATCTTATGGTAGCTTAACGATTTATCTTATCTCTAGGTTTTTGTTTGTTGTTTTAGTAATAACAGCCTCTGTGGATAGAGGGAGCGTCATTCGTTTTGTTCAGGTTGACATCGAACACACTAAGACAGCAGCGGTTCTCCAGTGGCACAGCGGCATGTCTGCGGACTTACAACGCCCCAGAAACCGGATTTCGATACCCGTGGTGGGCAGAGCACAGATAGCCCATCGTACAACTTTGTGCTTAACTACAAACAAACAAGACAGCAGCGAAGCGGTCCAGTTTGTGGATTATGAATCAGAGGTTTCATAGATCGCGTCACGTTACCTCTCCCACCCCCCAACTAAAAGACGCACTTCACACTTTGAAGCCGTGGATGCGCTATAAAAGTGACAGTGAAATCCTACTATTCAATTACACTAGCCCACGAGTTGGTGGTGGATAGTGTTGACTAGTTGCCTTTCCTCTAGTTTATCACTTTAAAATTAGGGGTAGCTGAGTCAAATAGTTCCCGATTATCTTATTTCGAAATTCCACAAACAAACAAGCAGCCGAGAAAATTGCCAACCAGAAAAACGTGTAACTACGGCAGCTAATTTTGGTGTTTTAAGGCATTTAACGACTACCGATTTTTCAAAAATAACATAGTACAAATATATGTTCGCTTTGATGGCTTTATTTGTTTCTGAATTTCGCGCAAAGCTACACGAGGGCTATCTGCGCTAGCCGTCCCTAATTTAGCAGTGTAAGACTAGAGGGAAGGCAGCTAGTCATCACCACCCACCGCCAACTCTTGGACTACTCTTTTACCAACGAATAGTGGGATTGACCGTCACATTATAACGCCCCCACGACTGAAAGGGCGAGCATGTTTGGTGTGACAGGGATTCGAACCCGCGACCCTCAGATTGCGAGTCGAGTGCCTTAACCACCTGGCCATGCCAGGCCCGCTTTGATGGCAGTGAGATAATTATTCCTACATTTACAGTAGGTTATCTTACAATAAGGCCGGGTGTGACTTAAAGGTTAGCGTGTCGGATTGAAGGATACGACACGCGATACTGCTGAACATGCTCCGCTATGGTTTTGTTTGTTTTGTTTTTGAATTTCGCGCATAGCTACACGAGGGCTATCTGCGCTAGCCGTCCCTAATTTAGCAGTGTAAGACTAGTCATCACTATCCACCGCCAACTCTTGGGCTACTCTTTTACCAACGAATAGTGGGATTGACCGTCACATTATAACGCTCTCACGGCTGAAAGGGCGAGCATGTTTGATGGGACGGGGATTCGAACCTGCGACCCTCAGATTGCGAGTCGAGTGCCCTAACCACCTGGCCATGCCGGGCTGGCTCCACTATGGGCTCGTAATAAAAGTGATAGTCAGTCAGTCCCATTATTCGTTTCAAAGAGTCTGGACAGAGTCCTTGTAGGAGCGAATGCTACTGTCTGCCCACCCTCTGGTCAGCGTTTCAAAATCTAACGATTTTAAATATGAACGATTGGTACTTGTGTATTGTCTAAAGTTTGACAAATAATTAAAAATCAACGTTTCATATTTACAAAATTTGAAAAACTTTTTCTGAAGCCGTCAAATGACTCCCAATTTAAAAATACATTCTACACGTACAATACTTCTACGTCCTTTTCAGGAGTTATCTGCAAGATACTCTAATTTATACATTTTTTCTTGTCACGTGATATTACATTGCTTTTATATTTATATAATTTCTAAGTCAACCTTTATATTACATCAGACCAAATATCAATGAGTTAATTTGATGACTCGTCTATTTGATTATTAAATTTTATTATTTCTAGTAATTCTCTGACATTTAAAGCTGTAATATTACTTGGTTGAACCAGAATTGTAGTTTTTTCCCCATAAAATTTTGTGTTGTGTTGTTTTTACGTGTTCTGCTATAGCCGAGTTTTCTATTTTATTACTTAACCTTTATGTTCCTGTAATCTGTATTTTAAATTCCTTTTAGTTTGACCAATATAAGTACTCCCACATTGAAATTATATTTTATAACTCCCAGTTTCATTTTCTAATTCTATTTTATCTTTAGTATTCCCTAACAGCCCCCCTCCCAGTGGCACAGCGGTATATCTGCGCGACTTACAACGCAAGAACCGGGTTTCGATACCCGTGGTGGATAGAACACAGATAGCCCATCAAAACTAACAATTCCCTTACATTTCTTTAATCTTATTGATAGGTTTAAAGCGGGGGATAAAGGTTTTGTTATTTCTTAAAATATTTAAATAATTTAACTGTTAATCCTGGAATACAAGGTAAACTAAAAGTTTTGTTTTTTTCATAAACAGATCTTAACATAGCATTTTTAATTAACACTAAACCTTTGTTAAACTTCTTGAATGCTCTATCTACTATAGCTGGTTCAAATCCTCTTTCAACAGCTACATACTTAATTAATAATATTTCGTTACTTAATTCTTCCTGTCTTGAAAATATTTTTAAAGCTCTGTAAACATACGTAAAAAATGCAGCCTTTTTTTGGCGTTTTTATATGACATGATTCCAGGAGTGGCGGCATGACAACAGCAAAGAGTTTTCTATAAACTTGTATTTCCAAGTTACTATCTATTTCTTTTTTGACTAGTACGCCTAGAAAATGTAAGCTATTGTTTTCTTACATTTCATAGATGAGTAGAGTTGGTGGTTCTTCACTGTTCAAATAAAAGAGAAAAATTCATGTAGCTTATCGTTGTCATTTCGCTACACCAAGACTGTGCCATCTACATACCTTACCCAAACTTCAGGTTTAAACTTAGATTTACATAAGGCTTCAGTTTCAAACACATTTATGTGAAGATGACAAGGGGGACCCCAAAGATAAAACCCTCTATAGCAGAACACGTAAAAACAACACAACACAAAATTTTATGGAGAAAAACACTGCAATTCTGGTTCAACCAAGTAATATTACAGCTTTAAATGTCAGAGAATTACTAGAAATAATGGGTCATCAAGTCGACTCATTGATATTTAGCGTGATGTAATATAAAGGTTGATCAAGAAATTATGTAACTATAGAAGCAATGTAATATCACGTGACAGGCAAAAAACAATGTATAAATTAGTATGTCTTGCAGATAACTCCTGAAGACGTCGAAATATTGTACATGTAGAGTGTATTTTTTAAAGAGGTAGACGTTAACGGCTTCAGTAAAGTTTTTAAAACTGTGTAAATATGAAGCTTTGATTTTAATTATTTATTACATTTAAATCACGATTTTACCTAAATTCTAGCGGTCTCTGACCTCGTCGTTTAGCTCAAGTGACAACGATCTCGCAATCTGAGTGTCGCGGGTTCGAATCCCCGTCCTTTTAGCCGTGGGGGCGTTATAACGTGACGATCAATCCCACTATTCGTTAGTGAAAGAGCAGCCCAAGGATTCGCGGTGGGTGGTGCTGATTAGCTGCCTTCTCTCCAGTTTTTCTCTGGTAAATTAGAGACGTTTAGCCCGAGAAATAACGGCTATTCCGTTTCGTCCGAATGAGCATAAGGTGCCATCCAAATTGCAATAAAAATATTTCCGTTGCTCAAGGTTGACGATGGACTGTTTGCGATGTGATCCACCTCGAGGCTGCTCAAGATGACGCGTACGACTCCATTTTTAAGCATTATTTCAACATTTATATTCGGTGTTTTTTTGTTTTTTTTCAACTCTGTTGTTCATGGTGATTATTTTCAGGCGTATCGTAGGGTTTTACTGTGTACGTAAAAAAAAAAGTCACTTGGGTGGGGGGGTGAAAAGTTTTTATCTATTAAATAATAAAAATGACGAATAATGAATGTTGTAGATATAAATCTCGTGAAAAGTTGCCTTTTTAAGTATGCGTCATTAATTTACACTATCTAAAAAGGGAATATCCGATAATAGTCTTTTGAGATTAATGGTCGGTTTAATCTCTCGTATAGACATGAAATATGTTCTACAATGTGGTTTGTATTCTTCCGTCAAGGGCTTCCTCAGGCCTCATTAACTTTATGCATCAATTTTAGTTCTCTGGATACTAAACTGCTACCTTTTATGATAACTAACTCGTACAGTCGTACCCAAATAACTTATCATTACTATACTAAACACGCGTACTTTCACATTCTACAGTTCTTCATTTTCGATGAACTTTTCATCCAGAAAGAATCAATTCAACAAATTACTAAACTTATTTTTTGCACACTTCTTAAGTTCGTCGTTGCTTTGAGATGTTTTAACTTAATCGATGAAGAAGTTTAAATAAATTTTATCTAGGTTTGGTCATAACATTATTGTCGAAAACTTTAAATAAATCTTATCTAGGTTCGGTCATAACATTATCGTACAAAGCTTTAAATAAATCTTATCTAGGTTCGGTTATAACATTATTGTGGAAAACTTTAAATAAGTCTTATCTAGGTTCGGTCATAACATTACTGTAGAAAGTTTTAAATAAATTTTATCTAGGTTCGGTCATAACTTTATTGTCGAAAACTATAAATAAATCTTATCTAGGTTCGGTCATAACTTTATTGTCGAAAACTTTAAATAAATCTTATCTAGGTTCGGTCATAACATTATTGTGAAAAACTTTAAATAAATCTTATCTAGGTTCGGTCATAACATTATT
>NW_013666329.1:219014-229690 GCF_000517525.1 Limulus polyphemus | reverse complement strand
GTTTAAATAAATTTTATCTAGGTTTGGTCATAACTTTATTGTCGAAAACTTTAAATAAATCTTATCTAGGTTCGGTCATAACATTATTGTGGAAAACTATAAATAAGTCTTATCTAGGTTTGGTCATAACTTTATTGTCGAAAACTTTAAATAAATCTTATCTAGGTTCGGTTATAACATTATTGTGGAAAACTTTAAATAAATCTTATCTAGGTTCGGTTTGTTTGAAGTTAAGCACAAAGCTACACAATGGGCTATCTGTGCTCTGCCCACCACGGGTATCGAAACCCGGTTTCTAGCGTGTTAAGTCCGCAGATATATCGCTGTGCCACTGGGGGGCTCTAGGTTCGGTCATAACATAAGAGTGGAAGGCTTTAAATAAATCTTATCCAGGTTCGGTCATAACATTATTGTGGAAAACTTTAAATAAATCTTATCTAGGTTTGGTCATAACATTATTGTAGAAAGTTTTAAATAAATCTTATCTAGGTTCGGTCATAACATTATTGTAAAAAACTTCAAATAAATCTTATCTAGGTTCGGTCATAACATAAGAGTGGAAAACTTTAAATAAATCTTATCCAGGTTTGGTCATAACATTATTGTGGAAAGCTTTAAATAAATCTTATCTAGGTTCGGTCATAACATTATTGTAGAATGGTTTTAAAAAAAAATCTTATCTAGGTTTGGTCATAACATTATTGTGGAATGGTTTTCAAAAAAATCTTATCTAGGTTCGGTCATAACATAATACATAAGTGTATCGTCTTCATATTCCAAAAACGTCGTTTCAATTTTTTGAGCCATTTCTACTTTGATATTTGTAATTATAATCTTGGGGGATTCTGCCTTCTTCCCCCAAATGGGTTGTCGCGATGTTCTTAATCGAGGTAGCACCAGTTTTTCAAACAAAGACAAACAAACAAAAAATTTTCACTGAGACTAAATCCGTTAAAATATTTTGTATTTACATATTTCTGCGCATATCAGTCGTATCAAATTTGGCTTTCACTTCTCAGTGGTTTCGAAGAACTAATCTGATAAAGGATTTTGTGTTAAACGAACTGTATACCCTTTCCTTTTGTGGTAAATTCTCTGTTTGTTATTGAAAAGTTGACTATTTTACTAGCCAGTCCAACGATCATCAGGCTTTCGCTGCTCCTAATTCAATTCCAAATTATAAAGTGAGAAATAAATTAATATTAACGACAAATACTTCTTGGTGAGGTCAAACGAAAACAATAAATTCATATTAACGACAGATACTTCATGGTGAGGTCAAACGAACAACTTTTTCTGAGCCGAACTGAATTCGAAAAAAAAAAAAGTTATTAATTCCAATCTGGTTTACTTCATTGAATTTATTTAGTCGTTGGTTATGTTTTGTTGACATCCACATGATTTGGATATTCGTTTCTATCTCGACATTTTTCTCTTTCACATTTATTAATATATATCGTGTGTATATGTGCATGTAATTTTAGAAAGACATTTGAAGATTCATTGAAAATTGAAAGTTTCACTCTTTTTCATTTAAGCGTTTTTGCTCCCAGCCCCTGTGTTTCAGCAGAAACCTTGAGAGCTTATAACGATAAAATTCGGGATCCGATCCCTGCATTAAGCACACAGCGGATAATTCATTGCGCAGCCTTGCGCTTAAAACAAACGAATAAACCGCTCTTATTTAGTGACAGAATATGCTGTAATTATTACATGTTGAATAACTCCTTGTGATATTAATATTATCTAGTTTTGCATCAGTGGCTTTCGAGAAGAGTATCGCAGGTACGTTTATTTAGCTGCTATCAATCTATAAATATAATTATCAAAAAATGGGTAACACCAGGCTGCTTTAAACCTATTTCTTCAATTTCCTTCCTTCTTTCCTCCTCACATTCAGAAAAACAAAATTCCTGTATGGTTGATGATATTATTGCTGTGTGTGTGTGTGTGTTTTCAAGTCTTTCATGTCCTTCCTCTTGTCATCCTGTATCACTATGTAAAGTTGTGCTGATTTGGTAGGTTTTTGTTCCGAAATTAGATGGGAGGGGGGTCCTGACCCTCCACTTATCATCGTGTATCACTATGTCAAGTTGTGCTGATTTGGTAGGTTTTTTCCCGAAATTAGATGGGGGGGGGGGTCCTGACCCTCCTCTTGTCATCGTGTATCACTATGTCAAGTTGTGCTGATTTGGTAAGTTTTTCCCGAAATAGATGGGGGGGGGGTCCTGACCCTCCACTTGTCATCGTGTATCACTATGTCAAGTTGAGTGGTGATTGATTAAGAATTGTGGAACCGTATAAGGAATAGATGGCTGAAAGGTGTGAACAAACAAACAGACGCAAACTTAGCTTTATATATTAGATTGTCCAGTGAAATTGGTAATAATGTACTATCTTTATATACTAATATTGAACATGAAACTGTTGTTATTTCTTATAACAGTAACAACGTGGATGCGAATATCAAATCGTAAACATTTTAACATGGAGTTAAACTAAAGTCGTTTGGACAAGATTGTGTCATTTTCTAGGACTAACACAATTTGAAACTTTATAACTTTAACAATATGACCAGTAAACATCACTTTACTCCGAAAGAACGGAAATTTGAAGCAGTTCGAGCCATTTTGTGAGAATTCTAAGAATTTACAATGAATATCTGAGTAGAAAAATTGGAAACTTCCGAGTTCTGGATATTTTTCTTGCACCTAGAGGCAGTAACTTTAAGTGAGTTCAAAAGAAAGCTTGATAGTTATATGAATGGTAAGGGCTGGCTTTAGTCATTTTATTTTTTAATTCGTTTATTTAATAATTTTAGTTTAAAAGATGGGAGAGCCGAGATTGACTAATAGGTTCCTTGTTGTCCCTAAACATTAGGTTATGTTATATTAAAACAAGTAGAATTAAAAACGTATCAGTTTTAAATTATACAGACTAAGCTGGAAAATTGAAATCATTTTTACTAAAGAAAACAAAAAAAAACGGCTAATCACATCGCAGAAAAAACAATTTTATTTAAACCCGATGTTTCGGCTTACAACTCTCTCAAGGGTTACAGTTTCAAATACAAATATAAACTGACAACTGAAACAATGGTTTTGTTTGTTTGTTATTCGATTATTAGTTTGTATTTTCAGACGACGCTGTAACCATTGAAATAGGTGAAACAATACACTGACGGACATGTATTTTAAAGATATTCTAGTTTCTTGGTTTACTTGTGTAGAAAATGGCTCTTTCTCCTCTGATCCTATCAAAAAAGGCTGGATATAAGCTACCAGAAAACAGCAAAAAATACAAAATAAATATTCGTTGGAATAAAATATGATTCATTAAAAGCCTAAACAAATAAAAGAGTAATGGAATTCCGGCTATATAGTGGACGAGGAAGAGGACTATATTTGCTTTTAAAACTCTCTGGGATTTCAAAGATGTACTAGTGAGCATGCGCATGAGCAAGACAAGAAACCTTTAATTAAAAAGGTATCTTTAGTATCATTTGAAGTACAACTAAATCAGGGATCTGTTTTGAGATATGAAATAACGTATCACGAGCTTTAAGCACATCCAGTCTTTACCTTGAACTTGGTAAGGATTAAAGAATCAATTAAAAATACAACGAGTCAAATATAAACGGTTGCAAATGAGGAAAATGTAGAAGACATTATGTACAAGTTGTTGTACCTGATGATGCCAAGGTAAGTGTTGTAACCACAAATATTTTACTCTGCACATCTATATAAATATAATAGTACTGTCTGTTGTATGTCCATGTAACTACTTCGCAGGGTGTGGATGGATCTCCACCAAAATTGGTATGTAGGTTCATTAGGTCCATCTGGAGATACATACAAATTTTTATTTTTTGTGTGTGTTTTTTTTTCTTTTTGATACCACTACTTCGCCCCCTGTTGATGGATCTTCATCAAATTTGGCAAGAAGGTTTGCTGGGCCCATGTGGAGATACATGTAAACTTGCGGTTTCACATTTTTTTGCGTTGCAATTTTTACTGGCGTGTTAGCATTATTAACATTTACGTATAAGGGAAGCAACTTTTCATGTCCTAAGATAACCTTTCATTAAACATGAATTTACATAACTTCCGCCAGGGGACGGGTACTCCAGCTAGTTATAAAATATAAACGAGTTTTAAGCATTATGCACAATGTTACTAGTTGCAATAATCCAAGTCAATTTAATGATAATCAATTTCTAAAACCACAATTCGAGGATGTGATTAAGTGTTTGAACAGATTCTACAATTTAACTTGATACAGAACACTTGGGCATTCAGAAAAACATAAGTACAGTAAATGGTTAAAAGAATTAATCAATTGACAGGATAACAAAGCTTAATTTTAACCCTCGAAACTTCTTTATTAACTGGAAGAAAAAAAAGAGTTACAAAAATTGATGTGGAGGAAAGGCTAGAGAAAAATAAATTCTCATGAATAAGTTGAGATCTATAATAAATCATAAAGTCACGCTAGCGGGTCAGTTTCGGTCTGAAAACGTCCTATGTGATCGATGTCATGACCAAACTTTTGAATCTGGATTATGTATCGAAAATTGTGTCTTTGACCACTACGGTGTACAAAGTTGGATTAAAACTGTTTCTTTTGTGCCAGACTCGTGTTCAGAAATGATCATTTTGTAACAGACAACATCGTCCAAGATGCCCGAAATTAATTAGGGGTATAGATGAAAGGATATTTCAATAATTGTATGTTCAGAGGAACATTATACTTTATATCCAGTTACATCTAAGAAGACTAGTCGAAGTGACTGTTTTGTTTCAGGTTTTTACCACACCAGTATATCCAGTCACTGCTAAGGACGAATAGTCGAAGTGACTGTTTTGTTTCCAGGTCTTACCACACCAGTATATCCAGTCACTGCTAAGGACGAATAGTCGAAGTGACTGTTTTGTTTCCTGGTTTTACCACACCAGTGTATCCAGTCACCGCTAATGACGAATAGTCGAAGTGACTGTTTTGTTTCCAGGTCTTACCACACCAGTATATCCAGTCACCGCTAAGGACGAATAGTCGAAGTGACTGTTTTGTTTCCTGGTTTTACCACACCAGTATATCCAGTCACCGCTAAGGACGAATAGTCGAAGTGACCGTTTTATTTTCAGGTTTTTACCACACCAGTATATCCAGTCACCACTGAGGAGGACTAGTCGAAGTAACCGTTTTGTTTTTCAGGTTTTTTACCACACCAGTATATCCAGTCACCACTGAGGAGGAATAGTCGAAGTGACCGTTTTGTTTTCAGGTTTTTACCACACCAGTATATCCAGTCACCACTGAGGAGGACTAGTCGAAGTGACCGTTTTGTTTTCAGGTTTTTACCACACCAGTATATCCAGTCACCACTGAGGAGGACTAGTCGAAGAAGTGATTTTGTTACCAGATTGGGGAGTGATAGCGGTCAATTTCAGGTTGGCATTTGGTATTGAAATTAAAAATAGGGGGCCGATCGTGGTCCAGTTACCATTAAAAATGTTTAAAAAATATCGCTCCGCAGTCTGAGCCCGTTGGTGCGTTGTAAGGATGACAGTCATATCCCATGTTCGGTCACACAAGAGTATTCTAATGCTGGTTGTCTTCCCTCTAGCCTATCATATTGTTTCTGAGAAGCTTCGCGCGAATATTCGAAGAAAAAAAAGGAATAATATCGGTTATCTCTAATGTCAAATCAGATTAACACGGTTGATATTAAAACACTCACCCGCTGGATATCCTACACCCTCTGTGACTTCAGCACAATGAATAACAATTCAATTTTGAAAAAAATTCGATGACTTTTTTTTTTCTAACGCACTTTAACCTAAATTTCGTTATCATTAGTTATGTCGGGCACGTTTCAATGGTCTCGTGCCCAGACTATGTTTCCGAGGGTTCATGGTTTGCGTCCCATTGCCGCACAAAATGCGCTTCACACTTTGGGACCGTGGATGTGTTATAAGAATGATTGTCAAATCCCACTATCGGGTCACGTAAGAGTATTCCAAGAGTTAGCGGTGGGCGCCGTTGACTAGTTGCCTTCCCTCTACTCTATCGTTACAGAATTAGGGACATTTATGCGCTCGTAGCCCTTTCTGTAGCCTTTAGCGAAAATCTTAAATCAAACAAGCAATCATCATTCATTGTAAAATGTTGGCAGAATTTCGTTTTTCTTTTATAATTTAACAACGTTCTTAAATTAGGGAAGCGATAAGTTAGTAATCAGACTCCGTTAGTCAATTAATGTAAGTTGTTGAATGAAAAATAGAGAAACGAAACCTGACGTGCATCGTGTAACCGATGTGTAGATGCACTAATACTTCGATAATTCTCGGGTTAAAAATCGTTTGAATTACACGTAATCTTGAAAAAAAAAAGGGAAGAGAAACGTTTCTGTTGTTATAAAAATAAATCTTCTGTGGACGTAAGTAACAATGGGTTTGTTATAACGTTTGTAATATCTGGAAGTCAATAAATATACTGTGTAAAACACCTGTGTTTATAGAAATATGCTGAGTTTGATAAATACAAAGAAAAGTTCCACTTACAGTTGATGGAATGGGAAGATGTAATGATTTCTTCGCTGACATTTCTGTGTCAAAGAAGAAAAGCAATTCTAAGAGCTTTTTGGAAACCTTATCAATTAAATCACACTATTTATAGTGTCTCTAGGTTACGGTTGCTATGCATCTCTAGCTTTATTGTTCTTCATGGCCCATGGAATTGAATGCACAACAACAAGACGAATCTCGAGATTAGTGAGTGGGAGAGAACATGACGTTATTTGACGAAAATAAGAAACGTTCTTTTCTGTTCCGCTTGGGAAAGCAGATAGAAAGTTCGTGAGATTTTAGTGGTATAGCTCAGTTCTTACGGAAAAATGACAATCATAAACGCAGAAAGATGTTGTTGTTTTTTGTAGAGAAGAAGACACTCTCGTCCACAGCTATAAAGAAATAACAACTAAGGTGAATGTACCGTAGAATAATACGCCAGAGAACAATCGTGATTATCATGACAATGTTGATGAACAAAGTTTAGCGTCAAAGAATAGTAGTTATCTTACTTTGAAAATGTCTCTACCACATTTAAAGTATTTAATTTACTTTGACAATGTCTCTACCACATTTAAAGTATTTAATTTACTTTTAAAATGTCTCTACCACATTTAAAGTATTTATTTTACTTTGAATATGTCTCTACCACATTTAAAGTATTTAATTTACTTTGAAAATGTCTCTACCACATTTAAAGTATTTAATTTACTTTGAAAATGTCTCTACCACATTTAAAGTATTTAATTTACTTTGAAAATGTCTCTACCACATTTAAATTATTTAATTTACTTTGAAAATGTCTCTACCACATTTAAATTATTTAATTTACTTTGAAAATGTCTTTATCACATTTAAACTATTTGATTTACTTTGAAAATGTCTTTTATCATATTTAAAGTGAAACATGGATTGTACAGAAACGCATTAACAGACCCAGAACGTTTAAAAAAAAACATTGGATTTATTCTTTTTAAAAAGGTGATATAATTTGCATAGAATTTTTTAAATTGTAAAGCGTACAACACTTGGCCTGGCCTAAAAAACAATACATTTTGTTTCATGAAAAACACCATTGTAGGGATCAAAATACATTAAAAAGAAGATATAAACGGGCTGTAAAAAATCTGTGCTCCAAATATTTTAATTTCTAATCTATAATGGAATATGAAGACAGAAAGAAATATATTAGGTTTGAAGTTGACTGAGACTTATTTACACTCGTGTAGCAGATTTCAAAATTGTATACCCTATATATTACTAGACTTGACACAATACCTACCAGTATGTTAGAACAATGTTTTATGAATGTTGTTTTAATACAGTCGATCCTTCTATCATTGTTTAACTGATTTGATACAATATAACAACAGTACCTAACAATATATTAGAACACTTTCTGAGTGGTGTTTTAATACTGTCGATTATTTTATCATTGTTTAACTGATTTGATATAATATAACAGTAGTAATTAACAGTATATTAGAACATTTTCTGAGTGATGTTTCAATACTGTCGATTATTATAACATTGTTTAACTGATTTGATACAATATAACAGTAGTAATTAACAGTATATTAAATCATTTTTTTGAGTGATGTTTCAATACTGTCGATTATTATAACATTGTTTAACTGATTTGATACAATATAACAGTAGTAATTAACAGTATATTAAACCATTTTTTTGAGTGATGTTTCAATACTGTCGATTATTATAACATTGTTTAACTGATTTGATACAATATAATAGTAGTAATTAACAGTATATTAAACCATTTTTTTTGAGTGATATTTCAATACTGTCGATTATTGTATCATTCTTAACAAAAACTATAATGATAAGTTTTGGTTTGTTATTTTGTTTTGTGTGGGTGTCTTTATAGCAAACCCACGTCAGGCTATCTTCTGTGTCCATCGACGGGAATCGAAACCAGATTTCATATTTTTAGCGTCATAAGTCACGATGCTTACCGCTGAGCCACGGTGGGGGGCATGAAGAAAGGATAGTAGACGTCACGCATGAGTGGCCTTAAAGGATTTCGACGACAGAATTTTAACTCTTATTTTCTGTATATATATATATATATGTATTTACGTGTGTTTACAAATATTTTCCTCAGATGTTGATCTTAACGTGAATTTGTTCTGTTTCAGACTTGAAACACACCTTTACTAGGACTAGTAAAAATATTAGATTCTGTGAGAAACTCTCACGGGTAGGCTCTGGTACAGCTCTTGATTTCGGAGCTGACGATCTGTGTTCGAATCCGTGCTAAAACCACTAAATATGTTACCCGCATTTTAAACTCTGAGTGCTTTATAATAGTAGCAGTCAATCCATTAGCGTGGATGTAGGAAGCTACTGATTGAGTGCCTTTCCTTATAGTTAGTGGTTCAAAATTAGAGAGAAGAGAGCATGTATTCCTAATAGCTTTACTATAAACAAAAAATAGAAAATTCTTGAAATGTACCAATTATCACTTTAAAATTGAATACAGTTGTTATTAAAAGTCTTATCGAAACTTCCATTAAAAACGTTGTATCTAAAATAAATTAACATCATGTTTGAAATGAACCTATATTTAAAACAATATCGTATTATAATTTCAAAATATTTTTACACACATATTTCCTCGAATAGGTGGCAAAGACAGTTTTTTTTTAATCTGTATATTAGATTGGTTCGGGTGAAAAGAAAAGCTTATTCGGTTTGAGGGGGATTCGAACCCGCATTCTTGCGAGCCGAGCGCTCTAACTACCAGGCCATGTCAGACCCAAATATACTATATATGATAAAACACAAAATTTTCATTATAGTTCAGAAATTTTATTTTTACTATTTTTGTAACTTCCTTGGTTACTCTTCAGAATTCAGTATTTGAGAAAATTAAAAATGTATATTAGATTTACCAAAAATATCTAAAAAAACAATGATAAGAAACGCATTCAAATTGCTTAAAAAATTAAAAGAAAAGTGAGCTTAAAATGAAAACAGCAAATCGGACTTTGGAAGAAAAGTACTTTAACACTGCTGTCCAGCTCGATGTGGACACTTCAATTGTGGAACTGGAACTACTACATCAAACAAAAACCGATTGAAAAATTATGTCACCACAGACAGATGTCTAATCACTTGCAGGCAAACATAATTTTTTGCAGTTCTATCACTCTGCGTGGTTGTCAGGTCGATAACTTTACAAAGCCAACCGAACTCAATTAGTCCCCAACATCCACAGACCAATGAAAGAGACTGCCCAGATTGGCACCTATAATAGAGATGATAAATCACAAGGTCATAGTTGTGAAAGATCAGCTGGTTCAAACTAGAACCTTAATAAAAGTACTGATTTGTGATATATACACAAAAAATATGAATTGCAAACCTAAGTTTTTGGCATAATATTAACATATTGCACAGCTGAGACTGGTAATCATCTTCTTTAAGGAAAAATACGTTTTTCTATATCTATGTTTTAGTATCTCATCATTTTGAACTTCTTTCTAATAACAACTCTAGAGAGAAAAAAGTGAAGAATGGGAGAAAAGAGAAATCATGCCTTTGTATTGTCATTCTTTGTTTAAAGTTATGCCAGGAGCCAGTACATTAAGCAGCACCTGAGTCGTATCTGAGAACAAACAGGATCTCCGCTTAGTTAGGTATATTTTCTTGGCCTTATGAGATATAATTAAACATGGTCAACATCATACTAAGAGGTTATTCTAAATTATTTTGAGCATCGTCCAAAGAAATTCTAACAAATGAATCTGATACATATGAACAATAATGTTTTCAGAATATTTGAGTCATCATATAAACAGCACGTGTGATTGTTTTAGATGAAGTCTACTATAGATATAGGGGTAATCAGTACAATAGACTAACATTACTGATACAATAAGAAAAAACTATTAGCTATTTGTATTTAGGTTGAGATTAGTGTAAGAGAAATAACACCATTATGATACTTGAATAGAGTTGTTTTAACATTTGTTTAACAACAAGTAAAAGCTTGGAATGGTCTATTCTTTCATGGGGGGGGGAGACCAAACGAAGCGAAATGCTACACATTCTACAAATACCTATAGAATGATAGGCTTCGTTTTT
>NW_013666329.1:214940-218481 GCF_000517525.1 Limulus polyphemus | reverse complement strand
AAACAACTCTATTCAATTATGTATCAGCTGCCCAGTGTCAGCTAACAATACGAAGAATTAAATTGTGGCACAATGCTACAAGTTCTTCAAATACCTATAGAATGATAGGTTTCGTTTTTGTGAGTGTAAAACACTTAAATACACCATTTCGACCATTATGATAATTGTGTTTCTGTTAATATTAACTACTTATTTAGTGCCTCGTGTAATTCACTGTTAAAGGCTGTTTGTTGAATGTCTCGTAGCTTGCAAATGAGAGGTGCTTAATTTCTCACTTGGAGATTGCAAGTAAAAGCTGT
Source organism: Limulus polyphemus (assembly GCF_000517525.1). Taxonomy (NCBI): domain Eukaryota; kingdom Metazoa; phylum Arthropoda; class Merostomata; order Xiphosura; family Limulidae; genus Limulus; species Limulus polyphemus. The sequence continues at coordinate 218,182 of NW_013666329.1, read as the reverse complement.
TTATTTAGTGTCTTATGGAACTCTTTAAAGCTGGTTACTTAGTTATTTACATAGGGGCCGAGCCTGGCTTCTTGTGTAAACGTGATACTACATTTTATAGCCTGGAATCCGTGTAGTTTCTTCCTTGACGAGATCCTAGCGTGTGGTCTGTGTATACACAGAAAGTAAATTAGGGTTAAGTTAGAAAGTGTGGGTTCTGAAAATGTCCCCTTAACGTCAGTCCATCGCTCTTGGTTACTTGTTCTGTCCAAAAAGAATAATTTCATCTTCACTGGTCTTCTCATTTATATGGGCCTGACATGGCTTGGTGGTTAGGGAACTCGACTCGCAGTCTGCGGGCTGCAGGTTCGAATCCCTCTCCCCGAACACAGTCGCTCCTTCAGCCGAGGGGGCGTAGTAATGTGATGGTCAATCCAACTATTTGTTGGTAAATGAGGATCCCAAGTGTTGGCAGTGGTTGGTATTGACTAGCTGTCTTCCCTCTAGTCTATTACTGATAAATTAGGGACGGCTAGCGCAGATAACCCTTGAGTAGCTTTGCGCGAAATTCAAAAACAAACAACCGAACTTTTCACATACAATTGTGTTCATATCTGCTTCGTTGGACCACTCTCGAGGCAGTTTTCCCTCAAGGAGGAGTACTTAGCCCTACACTGTTTACCATGTATGTCAGCGACATGCCTCTCAATGTCCCAAACCACACATTTTGCTCACAGTTCGCAGATGATGTTCAACACTGGAAGAGTGCCCCAAACCCAACAACAGCAACATACAATATACAACCACTAATAAACGAAATAGAATTGTACTGCAGTAATTGGAGAATTAAAATTAATGCAAAACACAAAACACAAGTCATAATATTTTAAAAAATCGTAAAAAAAATAATAATAATAATACCACAGTTATATCTAGACCGGGCTCTCTTATAGGTAGCAACATGAGCAAAATTCTTAGGGATTACATTTGACTCAAAATTAAACTGGATACCACACATTGATAGCATAAAAACCAGAATTTGGAAAAAAAAAGCGAGTTATTTTAGGAACCTGACTGGCAACAAACAAGGAACTTCACCAAAAACATGTTAAAAATTTACAGAACACACATAAGATCAGTCGTAGAATATGCCTGAATATAACATGAATCAATGTATCAAAACATATATCAACAGACTACAGCAAATACAAAACTATATCTTAACGAAAGCTTTTAGAGTCCCACGATCAACAAACTCAGTATTTCTACACGACTATTCAAACATGCCAACTCTATCAGACAGACTCCTGGAAAACTCGCTTCAATATTATAATAAATATATTATTAAGAATGAACTCATGAGCAAACTAGTGAGTTACATAATACATGATGAACCAAGCCCTAACTACCTCTCCCCTCTAAACATCATAAATAAGAAACTTACAGGCCAAACAATGCTAATTTAACTGAATCCTAGACACAAACGTAGCTCTATTTTAAAAGCGTTTTGTATGTAAAAATAGGATTATGTCTGTGTGTGTATATGACTGCTAAGCGGAACTATATTGTGAATACGGACTAATAGTGCGATCATACATAAGTGAAGCTATTGAAAATATACAAGTTAATATTACCCCATGAATTGGACGTGGCACGAAAAGGGTATGTTAATTGAAACTGCGGACAATGGACAAAATTTAACATACTGTGAGTGATGCACCAATGTAACAAGGGTTATCACTTAGGATTCAGTAACAGTGCAAACAAAATAACAATTCCTGAGAGGGAGGAAGAGGTCAACGCTGAATCTGACCCTCCCTGGTCCAAAACATAGACCGAATCCCGATGAAGATGATACATCTAAAATATTCAAACAAGAACTGTCTAATTACTGTCTTATAAAAGCTATTTATTTAATTATTCATATAGAGTTTGCGAATAAAAGCGGTTTATGTAGTGTCTCAAAAACACGCATTTAAAACTGATATGTTGTTTTAAGTGTAGGATTGATATGAGTGAACGTCTTTCTCATATGCAAATAAAGAAGTTTTTTGTTGCCCGATCTAACTTGTTATTCTATCGTTTATCTGAAAGGCTGATATCGATATATCTAGTTATATAAACACCAAAAAAAAGTAGTCAAGAAAGTGAGTAAACTAAATTAATAAATAGAAATCCTTACGGTATTTTTTTTTTTTCTCAAATCGGAAGAGCGACTTGAAAATATCGAGGCGATGGAAAATCTTAACTGTTTACTTTTTTTCTAAATAAAATATCCCTTTAGGTTTCAAGTTGAAACAAAAGATGTGTAAGCAAGATTTCTTTGCTTTTTATTTTCAGATTTCATCAATAATTAACGTAGATCTTGTGTAAACAAAAAATTCATGATCTTCGTTGTATTTTGTTTCCTTTTTTATAACGGATTTTAAAACTCGGTTTGGTCACCAGGGAATGTAAATATTTTTTATAGAAAACATAACGATAAGCTTCTGTTTTTTTTATGGTTTTACATTATTTTACTTCTCGTTGTATTTCATGAATATGATAATATCTCTGCGATATTATTTTTTTTTTATACTGGTATTTTCTTCGATACTCGTTTTAATAAATAACTATGTTAACTATTCGTTATAAACTTCCTCCATTTCTCTGTATCAATAACTTCTTTTGTTATTCATATTTTCTAAGAAATGTTTTCAGATCTAATAAATATTTTTGTCTGTTTTCAGTTTTAGTTATCCAACGATAACCTTTTGATCAAAAATGTAGTCTTGCATTTCTCAATAGTTCATGGGAACTACGCATGTAATAATATGAAACACTTAAGGTTTCCGTTAGAGTAATCTGTAGATTTCTTCTCTGCTTTTAGCTTGTTTTAAACAAGAATTTATATCCTGTACTTCACATTGTTCTTATCAACACAGATTAACAGTCGCTATTCATCTCCTGAAAAAATCAACACGCCATCTACACAATTAATTGCAGTTTACACCTGTAGTAAGAAGGATACGGGTGATACTACCAACAATACACTACAGTACTGCCCAAAAATTAAGTAGATAAAAAAAATAAACATAGGAAAGGCTATTCTAGTTAACAACAAAGTATTTCCAACCAGGAATGTATCTGCACCAAACATTAATTAGATAGAAATAACTGTGTTACTTAACTGAATCTCTAAATGCGCCATGTTTGACGATGACTTGGAAGAATTCACGAGTGAAATCTTATTGTTAGACAAAATAATGAGTCTCATTTCTTAA
>NW_013666329.1:206505-214169 GCF_000517525.1 Limulus polyphemus | reverse complement strand
CTCAACATATTCCTTCCTTGTTTTTAAATTATAATAAATAATTAAAATCAACATTTTGTATTTACACAATAATAACTTTATTAAAGCCGTACGGTTTCCACTTTAAAATAGAAATGCCGGGCATGGCCAGGTGGATAAGGCGCTCGACTCGCAATCTGAGGGTCGCGGTTTCGAATCCCCGTCCCACCAAACATGCTCGCCCTTTCAGCGGTGGGGGCGTTATAATGTGACGGTCAATCCCACTATTCGTTGGTAAAAAGAGTAGCCCAAGAGTTGGCGGTGGGTGGTGATGACTAGCTGCCTTCCCTCTAGTCTTACACTGCTAAATTAGGGACGGGTAGCGCAGATAGCCCTCGTGTAACTTTGCGCGAAATTAAAAAAAAAAAAATAGAAATATCACTCTACACGTACACGTTTCGACGTGACCTATATCATCCGCAGGAGTAACTTACAAAACTATTTTAATAATGGTAACTACAGTAATTACACACTAAAGAAAATATGTAGCCTTAAGTAAGGTGAAAAAATATTGTTCAGAAAATAGCATCTATTCTTGCTTTTGTAAATTGTTATTCATGACCTGAGAAAATAGTAAAATACTCGCTTTCTCCAAAACATTATTTCCTGCTGTTACTTGAGTAAGAAAGCTAATATAATAATAGATAGGCAAACAATGATTTATAAGCACAAGTAAGAATTTTATTGGTGGTGGAACAAACATGTTTCGACAGATCTGTATTCTTCAGGAATGATCAATACTAAGCAATACTAGATTTATATACGGTTACAAAGACACGAGGATTAAAGTGGCGGAAATTGTGTACGCAGGTGGCAGGATATAGGTAAAGGTCAAGTCTGGTCAAATGTACGAACGGTGAATAAACTGATGTTGCTAGGATCATTATTACGGTTTAATGAGAGGTCGTTTGCTTTGAGGATTTTTATGCTGTCTAAACCACCTCTTTCTTTTTTCGTTTTATGTTGGTGTAGGAGAGGAATTTGATCCCAAAGTATTTTGTGACTTGTTTCATGTTGTTAGTTATAAATACATTATTAAATGTCTGCTCACTGAACCTTTCATTTGACTTTTAATTACTAGAGAGATTTAATTATCGCAATTTAGAAAATTGTTACTTTAAACACAATTAGGCATGGTATGTTACCATCTAATGTATCAGTTAATGTGGTTAATACCCTTTGAAAGATGTTGTACTTGTGGTTAAGGATTGTTATACTTTGTTTTCTTTAGCACTAGGCACGATATGTTACCATCTAATGTAGCAGTAATGTGGTTAATACCCTTTGAAAGATGTTGTACTTGTGGTTAAGGATTGTTATACTTTGTTTTCTTTAGCACTAGGCACGCTATGTTACCATCTAATGTAGCAGTTAATGTGGTTAATACCCTTTGAAAGATGTTGTACTTGTGGTTAAGGATTGTTATACTTTGTTCTCTTTAACATTAGGCACGGTATGTTACCATCTAATGTATCAGTTAATGTGGTTAATACTATCTGAAAGATGTTGTACTTGTAGTTAAGGATTGTTATACTTTGTTCTCTTTAACATTAGGCACGATATGTTACCATCTAATGTAGCAGTTAATGTGGTTAATACTATTTGAAAGATGTACTTGTGGTTAAGGATTGTTATACTTTGTTCTCTTTAACATTAGGCACGGTATGTTACCATCTAATGTAGCAGTTAATATGGTTAATACCCTTTGAAAGATGTTGTACTTGTGGTTAAGGATTGTTATACTTTGTTCTCTTTAACATTAGGCACGATATGTTACCATCTAATGTAGCATTTAATGTGGTTAATACCCTTTGAAAGATGTACTTGTGGTTAAGGATTGTTATACTTTGTTCTCTTTAACATTAGGCACGATATGTTACCATCTAATGTAACAGTTAATGTGGTTAATACTATCTGAAAGATGTTGTACTTGTGGTTAAGGATTGTTATACTCTGTTCTCTTTAACATGATGCACGGTATGTTACCATCTAATGTAGCAGTTAATGTGGTTAATACCCTTTGAAAGATGTTGTATTTAATTATTATTACGTATGTTACCTACTCATAAAGTATCAACCGTGTCTTAAGGAGGCCAGCTACAAAATGGTTTCTTCTAGAACTTTAAGAAGTTAACTTGAGAGAAAAGTTGATAGCTTTTAAAAAATAAAAATAACTTATTCGACTTTCGTTGTGTGGAATGTAAGTTCTCTGAAATATTTTTTTATTATTTATAATTCTGGATTAATAAGGGATAATTTGAAGGGTTTATGTCGCTATTCGTATTTTTCTCAACGTTATTGACAAGGCATTTATAACTTGTATTAAAACATGAAGAAATACGTCAACCATACAGTTTTTCCAGCATTTTAAAGCAATATACAAAACACTGTGCATGTATTCCTCAGACGTAGGAAAACCAAAAAGAAAAAGAAAGAAAGGGTAAATCACTGTCATGAAAATTTCATAGCTTGTAAGCTTAAGTAGATTTTGATAAAATAACATAGAAATGAGACAAAGCGCGTGACAAATATTGAATTACGTCCTAAACCTTGCCCTAGTCATTCGAGTTTATTATCATGTGATTTAAGGCAGAGAATCCCTTTCTGTATCATAGCAAATTGAGGAATACGTGAATAGAATAATAGTAAATAACGTACATGAAAGTGCCGAAAGATTAAAACATCAAAGAGCAGAAGAGCATAGATGTTGTTTGTATCGTAAAATATCCAACTTTGAAGTTCGAAGAGTCGTTTTAATACACCGAGTAAATTATCGAATTCTCATGAAATGAATTTTTAAACATTTACTATAACTAAAAAGAATACCTAATAAAGAAGTATTGGAAAGTGCAAAGACAAAAAGATAACTGCTGGAAGTATGTAGGAAACGGAAGGCGCGCTGCTTTAGGCGTATAATTAGATCCGAGGGAAAGCTTGCAGAGATTCTGATGGGTAAATTTGAAAGAAAAAGAACTAGAAGCAGCCAGAGACTCACTTGGCTTGATGACATTAGAAAATGGGTTGAAAATGAGTAGCTTGAATTAGGAGAGTTGGAGCAGACAGCTAGGAATAGAGAACAATGGAGAGCCATAGCCTTCAACCCTCGGACATCACGACTGATTTATTGATAATGTATAAACGATTTTGTTCATGGACTAGATTAGGTTATATGGTTTGGGATTTTTTTTTTGATGACTTTCTTATTCTTTTGATAAGATTGTCTGCATCTGCTAACGCGTATATGGTTTACATATATATACTATATAAATACATAAAAACACCCAATACATTAACTTTTTGTCTGAATAACAGTAGTTTCCTATACACTAGATTCTTCTCTGTTAATTAAAACAACTTCTTTATCCTAGACGTAATGTTAGTGTCCAACTTGGTTGAAAATATAAGAAAAGAGTTTGACTGATTACATAATTGTTAACATTTAAATGATTTAACTTAGACTACCTTCGAAAACTTTTTTCTTTATGACCAAAAATAGAAAGAGAAAATGAGAAAAGAGTTCAAACTCATTCGTGAGGCCCCTAGTATGTAGCGAAGTGGAAGTACTGTGTCAGGATTTTATGTATATGTAGGCTAATGGTTCTTCTACAGTAAGTGTCTGTGACTTGTTGGCGATAAATGTCAACAATAAACGGACAGCACACAATCCACTTGTTTTAAAATAATAATAATAATATATATATATATATATTCAAAACAAGTCAAACGTATGTACAAAACATATTTACACTAAAGGATATCACAGTTGTATCTAAAATCCTAAATAATTCTCTTTTCTTGTCAAAAGTTCACACAGGATGATTCTATTACTGTAGAATCAGATTGAGAAGACGAATATACTTTTCTTTATCTTCTTTTCTCACAATACAAATCAGTGAATAATTCTCTTACGTTACTTCATGAGTTACCACAGTTGTATCCTGAACCTTAAATAATTGTCTCATTTTCGTCAAAGTCCATACAGTCGGGTTCAAGTACTTTAGAATATCCTTTGACAAGACAAATTATTTTCCTTATCTCTATTAAGGCTTCGAATTTTATCCAGACTACGCAAGCGGCGCTGTAAAGTAACAATACTCACTTATGGTAACGAGAAAAATACGAAGATTCGAGTAACGTGACGTCAACAATATTAGTAAAGCCTAGATAAGAATGTAATTACAAACACAGGGTTATGTTGCGAAATTTGTCACAACTAAAACTTTTAAACCACACAAAACACTATGGAAAGAAAAAGACGTCATATAACACTACAAGACAGATGGAGAAATGACAGAATAAGAAAAACAACAAATATAATAGATGCAGTAAAGTTCATACTAAGAACCAAATATAAGTGGGCTGGAAATGTAGTAACGTATTCCAATAATAGGTGGGCATAAAGAACAATGGAATGACAACCTAGGGCAGGGAAAAGATCTAAGGAAAGGCAAAAGAGAAGATAAAGGGACGATATAATGACGGAAGCAGGAATCAGATGGACACGGTAGACTAAGAATAGAAAATACTGGACTGGTCTGACAGAGAGCTACATCCAACGAGGGATGACTGCAGCTTAGATAGATAGTTAGATAGAATACTTTTAAAACAATTCATCTTCAACATTCCCTCTTAAAAACTAAACAATCATTAAATATTAACTCGCAAAATACATTACGTAATAACACTTACACTAAACAGTCTCGTATATCCAGCATACTGATACTTGTTACTGCAAGAAAAAGTCGAATTAATTTGTATCTTTGTATTTATGACAAAGCTATTAAGGTTATCTGTTATTATCCCTAATTATGAACTATTGCCGAGAAGGAAAGCAGCCAGTCAGCAGCACCCTATCATCCATCATCTAAGCTAAAGGATCCACTGTCACTCTTATAACACACCCAGTACGGATTCGAACAAAATAAACTCATGCTACATGAATAGAATAAAACAATTATAAGCTTTAAGAGATGAATCAATTCAGAAACCTAAACTGGTCACCGCCACAATTTAATAATTACTCCAACTGTTGCCCTAATAAACCAATAAGATTGGTTTTATGACATTCAAAAAACATTATAACTCAATTATTCAGAGTTACTAATCGAGAAGCGGAAACGTGATTCGAATCCTGCTCATCCTCAGTTTTATTTTTTTGAGAGAGTTTACAACAATAATACGAGACAGGTGCTCACTAGCAACAGTTCTATCGAAAACATAGTCTCTAGACATCCCATTTAATTACAAACATGTGGAGTTTAGAATTTTAAAAAGCATAATAGCATAAGAATGTTTTCAGTTATGATCCTGTATTAAACCAATAAGGGCTGTAAACAGCTTTCACCTATCCAGAAAATGTTCTACAATAAAAACGAAAATAAATTTACAGACAAATAAAAGGTCACATTATTTCTTATTGAAACAATGACGTAGAATTTATTAGAATAATACACCAAAATCAAATATATGTTAAAGATTAAAAATACTTATGAGCGCAGGCAATGTAATGAATTGTAGGTGATAAAATTACTTCGATGCAAATAGAACATAAAAAGGCTATACATCAAGGAAATAAAGTCTATTTATGGTTTTGGCGCAAGACAATAAAAATTCACGTTTCAACTAGTAATGGGACTTTAATATCAAATTAAATAGAAACCACCAGAAAAGACGCTAAAACTTTGATTTAATTTCAGAAATTATTTTCCCTATTCTCTAACTAACCTATGCCAAAATTTCGGATTTATGATGTCAACAGCAGCGTTTCGTGCCTGATGTGATGTTTTACCTTTTAATGACATTATTTACCACATAACGACAGATAGTAGACGTTTGTAAGGCCCGCTTCGAATGTTCCCGCCAGAATTACTGCCCTCTAGTGAGTTCATTTTTTTTTATTGTGGTTATTTATTGCGTCACACAGAGATCGTGTTGCTGGCTTTCCGCAAGAAAGCTAATCTAGGCTTAGCTGTCTGAGACAATGTAAGTTATTGTTATTCATCTCTAGTATTATTTTGCAGAAATAAAAAAAAATATGTTAGGATATCTTTTCTCTGTGGTAGTTTTTCTCATGCCCTGTAACCAGAGAAACTAGTTGCGTGGACTTAAAAAAACTAAAATACAAATGCTTAATGAATGGCCAAAAGCTATTTTGATTAAATAGTTAACGTTTCATAAATAACGAACAAAATTAAAATTTAGAGATTCTGGATTTGGAAAACTTATGATTGTTTTTTTGCTTTTTTTTCAGAAGTCAATTCGGCATTTTAAGCAGATTAAAAGAAGCTTGTTGAAAAGTATCAAACTGTTTAATCCTACTTTTATACTAAATAAGTTTAAATAGCTAGAGGAATAAAATAAGAGATTTATGATTGGAATAAAAATATTCTGAATTTTAATGAAAGGGTGAAGTGAGCCAGAATGGCTGTTAAAACCTGTTAATGCTTATTGTTATTTTAAAAAATCAGCTTGAGTTAATTTAAATAATACTAGCTGGAGTAATAAATAAACATTATTAAATAAAATAATGAACTAAAAACTCGTTTGTAACATAATAAACATTAAAATTACAATAAGAATACCAATACTGAAAATAAAGACGTACTGTTTTCAATAATTTTATCACTATGAAATTAGATGGGGGGGGGGGGTCAACCCTCCTTATGACTTTCTTCATGTCATCCTGTATCACTATGTCAAGTTTGGTGCCGATTGTTGTTTGTTATGAAACACAAAGTTACACAGAGGGCTATCTGTGCTCTGCTTACCACGGGTATCGAAACCCGGTTTATAGCAGTACAACTCTGCAGACATACCACAGTGACACTGGAGGACGAAACGTATAAGAAACAGATACAAACACACATTGACGTTTATTTATATAGGTTTAGTAAATAAAGTGATGTTTAGATTAGTTGAAACACACTTGAACTTATTTCTGAGAATATATTTTCCTTCTAGATAATATACACGATGTGGTTTTGAAATTGTAAATACCATTTTTTAAAGATTTAGAAACTATTTCAGATAATATTGAAACAAAATTTACATCTAGAATGGCAACCACGCGTTTTGTTAAAATAAAAATAAAAAGAATTGGAGTACGATTAGAAGTTTATTTTTAATTAGAGTGACACTGTTGAGGGCTTAATATATTATTAATTAATATTTCGACATAGTATACCATATGTAGGACTGTAATTAGACCAAAATTTCTTAAGAGTTACCCTTTTCTTTCAGAATCATAAAAAAAAAGAGTCTTTTCTATAAGCTCGAGAATAGCTTTTGAGCAGAAAAAAAAGGAGATACGTTAATTAACTTTTCGATGCCACGGGCACATACCTGCCCCTCTCTAGAAAACCACCGTGTGAACTTAGACTTTTGTATCTCCTTGAATAAAAAGTATTCCATTTTAAACTTCCCAAAGTTTTAAAGTTTTGGATAGATGATGAAATATTCAAAATTGGTCTTTTTTTTCCCTTCACTGTGCTTATAAAAACGCACAATCTGGTATTAAGAGAGTTGTTCATGTATGACTCGTAACAATGACAGAGTTAACAAGATATTAGGTCGTCAAGAAATTAATGTCGCTTTTTTTAGATGAAAAACCTGAACAACTTATATATCAAAACAAATTTATTAAATGA